>NW_020214717.1:151226-247084 GCF_003070985.1 Temnothorax curvispinosus
ACAATATAGACATAGTATAACTAACCCATGTAAAATTTTTACCATAAATTATAATCATTTTAAGTAAAAATATAGTAGGATTGCAAATATAAAATGATAAGAGAAAGTAACCATTTTTAAGTCCACCAAGTTAAGAATTAATAGTCAATACAATTAGAATATTTTACAAATATTGGTTCAGATAACTATATTTTTATTATTATTTTATTATTATCGCGTAGTGCGCGATTTTATGACATATGTAGACTATTTATAACACTTTCATCAAACTAAGAAGTAGTCTACCACGTAAGGCAGTTGGCTCACGATCCAGAGGTCCCGAGTTCGATCCCACCAAGGTAAGTGTTTTTTTCAGATACGAGAAAATATTTATAATCATAAACTGCATCTTAAGAAACAAATTATAGTTAAAAAATAGTAATAAAATTTCGAAATAAATATATTTTTTTGTTTTAAAGATGGTTACTCTTGTCATAGTAAGGCTGACTATAAATCTGTGTCCATTTTACTATATTTTGTATGTTTAACTAAACTATAAATATATAGTTGATGCCAAAATTCACTATAAAATATAGTGAGATTATAGTTATTCCAACTATTTTTTTCTCTCAGTGTAGGACATCCAGATAGCAGAAATTTAATACTGGACTTTTTGCAAACTTTATAATATGTATGTTGGATAATGCGTACGTTGAAATTCAAAATCAACATACATTTATAAATATAAGTTTAAAAACAAGTTTTGTATAAATATGTACGGTATAATGGAAGTTTTTTTAAATAAAAGACATGAGAGAAGTTTCATGTTTTAACGAAATTATTTTTTAAAAAATTCGGTGCAAGGAATATATTACCTCTGGTGTTACCGTATTTTATATTCTTCCTGTTTAAAAAAATCATGAATACATTGGATTGATGTTATTGAAAAAATATTTAATTTTGTTGATCAGGATTACTTTGTTTATTTTTCTCTACTCAATCATGTTATAGAGAGAACGTTGTTACTGATCGCAATATTGACGCTTAATTCACTTCCGGCGCGTTCGCTCGCAACATTAAGCTACTTGCGAGCTTATTCCTGTCGATAAATGCAGGCCGATCCATTAACAATCCAATTTCTCACGCCTCAAGGAAAGAACTCTATAAGGAATTAACCCGCCCGACAAACTGTCTTCTCTTCTCTCCTTACGACGCTCTTCAGCCTTTTCCACGGCGGTCCAGGCGGTACGAGCGCGATTCGCAGTCTCCGCTCGAACGAGGCAAATGGAACGCGGAGGGCCTCTCCCGTAGGATCGATAGAATAGTGGGGGGATAGCTCTACCGGGCGGTCGAGAGAAGGACGACGATGTTGGGCGGTTGAAGCGAGATGAAACGACGTGGTGCCGAGGTCGCAGGGGGTGGAAGAGATGAGGGCGCTCCGGCGCGGCGGCTTTCGCGTCGCGCCATGGTTGCTGCGAGCAGCGTCGGCGTCGGCGTCGTCGTCGCGGTGGCCGTCCTCGTCGCCGGCGAAAGCGGCCGCCACCAGATCGTACACGCAGCAGCGGCCAAAGGCAGTCTCCGGCTCCGGCGCTCGGTCCAGTTCGCCTACCGCCGTCGCTCGGTTAAGTACGTAACCGTCAGTGCCGGTGACGTCGCGACGCACGTCGTTTCGTGTCATTACGTATCCGCGTATCCATCAGTGACGTTTTACTGCCTCGCGGGACTGAACCACGCGGGTGATGCATGGTCCGTAACGCGTGATAACCTCCGGACATCTCGCCCCCAGAATTCATGATCGATGGAAGGGTAACAAAACTCTTTCCCGTCGCGAGCGTCAAGTTCGTTGAACCGGTAACTTGGAAACGAAGGAAAAGGTGCGAGGAAACGACGGGGTGAAGGATCTCTCCACGAAAGAGTAGTGATAGCCGCCGGAATCGAGTCCGTAGATCGACATCAACCTGGCCCAAAAAGGTACAGGGACTTGTTGTTTGAAAGTGCGAGTGTGTCCGTAGATATTCGCGAGATGTTCTATACTTGCGTTTAGGCAATTGCAGTGTCTAATTTGCGACGTGATATTTCTACTGGTTAGGAAACTAGAGCGCAAAAGAAATGCAGGAGATTCGTTTTCCGAAAGTGCGATAGTGTCCACTCTCTTACCGTTAATTTAATACAATGCCCTACTTGCGCCTGGAAAGTTGCGAGGTCTGTTTCGTTCTTCTACTATCTACGAGGATCTCTTAGAGAGATATGTTCAAATTGTTTTTTGTTTTAATCCAAGAATGTGAGGTAGTTCGTGCGTTTCTCTACTTGCATCCAGGAATGTCTGACATATTACACGATCTTACTACTTGTTTCTAGACTAGAGTGATATAGGAATAGCTATAAAGCTATTTTCTGAAGATAGGAGATTGTTAATAGATTAATCGATGTGTTTTTTATTATTTATATTACAGAAGCTATTATATCTGACCTGTTGTTTAAATATATTGATTTAAACAAAACTTCTACAGTTTTGCTTTTAATACAATTCGAAAGTCATCTTACATGTTCGCGTCATTCTTCATTTATATATTTAGAAATGTAAAATGTAACACATCTAATTTGTTAAATAATACTTCTTACTGCTGTTTTTAAGCTGATTGATTCGTAAAACTATATATAAAGTGTTAGTTTTAAGAAAATACCAGACTATCTCAATTAATCTTTTGAATTCGTATATTTTATCACATCTACGAAATTTTCGCGTCCGATTTCTACCGCGTGTTTCTACTGACCCAGAAATATGCAGGCAATCGAAATTTTTGAGAACGTGAGAGTGCTAATCCCTCAGAATTGCGACGTAATCTTCCACTTGTACCACAAGGTTCTTGTCAAGTCTGATCAGTTTGTGGTATTTCTACTAGCTCGGAGATCGACAGTTTCCCAGGTAGAATGCGCGAGCGAAGTTGGTGTCTACGAAAGCGGGTGGGATTCGAGAGACGTGAAAGGGACAAAAGTTTTCGATTTACGATTGAAGCTTTGGCGCCGAACGGAACTTGCTCATTGTAAATTCCTTTTGTTTCGTAGGATCGCGAACCTGGAAATAGCCTTTGCTCTCTCGAGGTGTATTCACAATTCCCAGCGCACTTGTGTGTCGACACCCGTGTGTGCTCGCAGGTGTACTTGTTCTCAAAGATAAGGTTAAAGAATATTTTCTAAGATCAACTTTTATTCATATATACGCGCAAGACCGAATATTTTATATCTGCTTTTATTGCAACTCCACTTTCTTAAAGTAAAACAATTTTGAACATAGTCATCGCATATGATATTTGAATATTACTCATCGAATAGTTCCTAACAAATCTTCGTTTTTTTTTTTCATAAATTCTATGGATTAATGAAAACTATTAAACGTAAAATTTTTAAAACTTTAAAGCATATAAGCCACAAGAATCCAGACAGCTAACAAAACCTTCTCCTCGATCAACTTTTGTTAAAGTTTACTTTAACAGAATATTAATCTGAGGCTTAGTATATAGCCAGAATACGTAATGCCGAAAATTCCAAAGTTGCAAAGAAAGATATTGCGTGGAGCTAAACTTTTCGTCGAGGAAAAATTGCCGCTAAATTCATCGGAGGATACGGTTTTGGAGTTTGATGCAAATTTCGTGAAACGCCCCGTGGTATTACATAGGAGGTGAACGCTCTCTCCCTCAGTACTGTCCTATATTTGCGCCTCGCTCAACGAAGACGGCGAAGCGACGCTTCAGAAAAAACCAAAGCGCGGATTAACGCGGATCGACGTGTACTCGAAGCCTCTCGCATAAATAAGTCGCATTTCGCGCGCATACCAGTTCGAAGCCATTATCATCTGCGCGCGGAAAACACGACGCCGTTGCCCTCGATTTATTATCCTCGTTCACTCCGCCGTGCCGGCGAGCCGCGGAAACGATGAGGACAATGCCAAAAGTTCGCGAAAATGCCAACTCGCCGCGTCCCGGTCCCCATTTCCTTTCGCGCGAGCATGCGAGCGTGACTCGGTCGTTGAATTCGCCGGACCGCTTTGCATTCCAATGAATATTAATCGAATGCAATTATTAAACGCAAATTGGAACTCAAACAGCGACCATTTCGTCATCCCTTTTCCCGCCCTACCGCGCTAGAATTGGCCTGGATGTCCGGCTTCATTCGCACGCATCTGTCTATCTATCTGCGTGCGAATTTGATTTGGGGAGCCACGAATTCGTATGAACAAATCCCTTGGTATCATCGAGATTTTCCAAATCAAACACCCGAGTCTCGAGCCTTAAGGGAATGCCTTGCTTCCTCCATTTGTTCTCCTTTTTTGACGAAACTCTTAAACGCGTCAGTGAAATCGCTTAAGGAATTTTAACAGCGACGACTGATTGTTCAGGATGGAGCTAATTTCTAACGATCATTAATTCAGGGATATGACCGAGAAAGGAAAATTCGTCTTTTATTATCGTACGCAATCTACATTTTAAAATAGAAAAATATTTCTGATCAAAATTTCTACGGCTCGTCGTAGCGATTTAAAATTTCATTAGTCGTCGCATAGATTCGTAATTGAATCTGCGAGAAAAAAGATTTCCTATTGCAATGTGCTTATTAGGATTATTATCAGCGAATTACGGTTCAATTTTCCAATAATTATTATTATCATCATTCGCATCGATTAAATCGCCCGTTCGATTAAAATGCATTAGCAAAGCAAATTTTATTGCGCTCCGCAACCTATTTAGGCTACGATCAACAAGTGACGATGGCAGTAATTTATGCATCTATAGATAGATTTTTCGATTTCTTGGTTTGTGAATAATTTTTTTTAACTTATGTTATTTATATTTATTACACTTGCACCTAAGTATCTATATTTCTCTATTAAATTGTATTAAAAAATGGAAAAATAATAAAATTGAAATTAAATTGTAAAATAATCCCAACATTAATTGACATTAATTTTTTTGATATAATTAATAAAAATAAATTATGAACTTCATTTATTCCTCTCTTATAAAAGTTCTATCGTTACTTTTTGAAATAAGTATAATATCCTCTAGGATGGAAATAATTTTATATTAATATTTGCCTCAATGTTACATCGAATATCCATCTATTATATTTTACCTTGTGCAATAATTTCGCTATTTAAATTGTTGCAGAAATGTGCGGATTAATATGCAAATTTTCCACGTGAATAATTGATTTTTTTAGTACAACTTATCGATCCATTCCGTTGCTAAGATACGGACAAAAATTGGCGTTTAGATATGTCAGTCACACGTCGTAAATTATGTTTGCATCGATTTCTCGCGAAAATGATTCGTACTTGTTATTAAATTCAAAATCGCGATTTATTTGCATCCGGTGGAGGGCAGGAGAGCGAGATGGGAATATCAATTAACATCAGATTAATTAGTCACGGGGACGAACTGACTATCTTCCACGACAGGCTAAGACAGTTAACTTGAAATTTAACTTGCGCATCGCATCATGGCTTCAACGTTGCCGACGTGAACTACTCGCGTCAAGATGGATCGCGCTAATGGATTAACGTTCTTACGACGCGTTTCATTTGTGTGCGTGCTTCATTAACGAGATTAAAAATCTAATCAACAAATTTTCCGAAGAGTAGATAAAATTTGAAAACACTTAATCCTCCAAGATCGTCATAAATATGCGAAAAACCAATCGCGCGGCGGCGGCGACTCGAGAGTCAAATCTATATTCAAATAAATGCAGCAGTATGATATATTGTTAGTGGAATCTATTGTATCTATCTTGTTTTACATTTTCCGCTTTAGTCCGTTGGAACTTCGTTTAATCGACTGGACACGCGCGAAAGCTGAAACGCTTACAACACTATATGCAATCGATACTTTACATTTGTCGTTGTAAGAAATATTACCAAATCAGTCGCCTTTCACGATATCCCATTTTATTTTGTGGGATTTGCACACACATAAAATTCGTGAATGCGAACGCATGTATCATGAGCGCAATTGAAGCGTTCTCTATGGATTTCAATCGCGGCCGCGATTTTATTTCTTAATACAAATTTTTTATTTCAAATATACTATTGTTTACTTTATCGGAATTGTACGTGCTATTATTTGCTCTGAAGCGATTATACGAATGCATAAGTATCTTGCAATTGAAAACAGTTTAGCAAAATTGACGTATTTGCTTGGAAATCAGCACAATAGAATATAATTTATTATGAATTGTATTGTTAATATTTATAGAAACAAATATTTCTCTCGATATTAATCGACATATACAAAAAGAGAAAGAAGATAAAGATACTATAAAAAATTAAATAAATGCTGTAATCATTAAAAATACAGTTTATTATTTCCTATTGTTGTATTTTTTATTATTTCTTTTATCACACTTTAATTTCAATTTTTTTCTTTATTATAATCATTCTCAATGTTAGAAATCTAATTAACTAACTATGAAAATTACATCAGAAAAAGCGCGAATTATCATTACAACAGTCTTATTATACTTTCTTATATTTTTTAGAGCATAATTTTATATTTACTAAATTAGTTTTGCCAAGCTTAAAAATAAATTGTAATATGTAATGTAGTTCTAATTAATTTATGCATTAAAACATTTTTTTATTATTAAAACGCTTAAGGTGGCGCGAATCAATCTTCCGAGAATTAATAATGTAATATTGTCATTATACGTATACACAGATCCAATGACATTTAGTCACACGGGAGAGAGAAAGAGGTTTTAAATGCACGTGAAAAGGGCAAAAACTGGGCTTGGCCTCGGAGGATTAGAGATACATGTCAGAGAAATTAGTATTCCATAGTGACGTCTAACGAAGCTTGCCATCAGGCAACCCTATTATTTCTCCTTTTTCTTCTTCGAGAACATCGGAGCGATCATCCATCGTGGGTGTTTATTTCACGTCACGCCTCATATTAACGGGCCATTTGAGTCTTACATCCGCCTTTCATTATTCTGATAACGCGACGTTTACATTGTCACGCAATCGCGAGTGCAAGACGCGTGTCTGCTCATGGAAATTAAACAAGGGAAACAGACTTTTGCTCGAGGTAGCGATGATATAGGTATTATTAAACGGAATTTACTCGCGTGTATTTTGCATAAGTGTAATGCCGCACCGTTTTGATTGTTGTCAAGTCAGCGGGTTCTGCATACTTAATTAAATTTACTATTTCAAAGTGATAATAGAACTGATACAGCGCAGCTGAGAGAACATACGGTCGCGATAAACGCGGATTTCAAGCCGTGCTCTAATCAATGTTTGTCCTGCGCCAAGGTCCAAATGCAGAAGTCATATTTTACACTCGTATCTGTGCAAACTGACTTTGTCAAGTTGCATATCGCCGCCGTGCGCGCGTTTCGTGTCATGCTTGACGTTAACAAGACGTTTGTGTCTGTCACGAGTATCATCATTGCACTTCAGGCAGATCTATCCGACGAGGCAACGTTTACACTTCCCTGACAGCGTAAGATGACGTTTAGAGTTGCATTTGACGAGGAAAATTGATTAATTCATTAGTGTTAAATTTGTATACGTAAATATGTCTATGTAAAAGCTACTGTTAAATATCTCGGTTAAAAAGTAGTGGACATTACAAAGAGAAAATTTATTCACAAAATTTTAATAAGCCCACAAGCTCCGACAGAAAAGTTAAAATGATTTTTCTTTCAGCTTTTGCAGCATTGTCGGATGTTACGATTCAGTATGGAACATGAAGACTTGACATAGTGCATTTAGTGTTTTCTGTTACAAAGTTAATTCGAGAATTTCTCAGAGAGCGAGTTTCTCCAAGTGTACACTAAAACTTTTGGCAGTATTAAGAAACCAGGAAGAAGAAATGAATTCGTGCGAGCAAATGGAGTCTATCTCGAAGAAACTCATATATAATTGTACATATGCTTCTTATTCCTTTGAGAGACATAAAGAGAAGAGAGAAGAAAGAAAGAATTACGTTCAACATTAATTTTTTATTTGATCAGTACTTCAATTATACAACGTGTATAAATTACACGTTATTTACTCCGATGGAATAAAAACTTAGATTGCCAATATTTTGTTAAAGAAAAGTTTCAATTAAAGCAAAAGAAATTTTTTAAATGTCGTAGAAGAAAAATCTTCATAAATTCAGTTATATAAATTCTTTGACATCACGCAAAAAGACTTTTTTTAAATATATTATACCGAGACAAAGCGTTCTTTTATTGACATCATCTCTTGTTATCGAATACACCGATGGAATTACCAATGGTGGTTAGTTTTGGTCTGTGCTCGCTGTTTGCGTCCCCAGAGTTCCACGTTTGCCCGCGCAAATGCCCAGGTCATCTAAGGTAACGTTCACGTTTCGATGCCAATGCAAGCTGACGCTCGCGTTTTCGTAAACGGCAAAATTAGTTACACGGAAACAACTCCGGTGATGGCTCCGTCGCGAATGACATTCCCCATTACATGATACGAATGAGCAGTTTGTTACGTTCGTTTTGCGATTGTTTCGGCATCAGAAATATGTCGTCGGTTTTAACATCCCTCGAGTCACAAAATATCTGTAAATTTAGTGAAGCTGCAATAAACATGCGACTTTGTACGGACCTAAACAGACGCGGCCACCGTCGGTTTATTTGACTACCCTCAAATGAAAGGACTATTTCAACTATATAAGCTGCACACACGCGCGACTCGATTTTCCTTCGTTCAAAATATAAGACTTTAATGATGAGGATAAACTAAAATTGAAATTAAAAAATGAAAGCTTAATCACAATTGGCTATGAAACTATACATACATACATATAATTTTGTGTTTAACGTCATGAATAATTACAAAAACTCGGTAACGTCATATTCTCCTGTTTTAACGAATAATGTAATATTATGATATTAGCATAATATAATAAATATATTAGTGTATTACAATTATATTTATGTAATGTAATTATATTATTTTTTTAGATAAAAGAAAAGAATAGAAAAATGAACCCAGTAGTCATGTATTTGTAATGACGTCTAGTCCAATATGGTTCTGTTCAATCTACTAAAAGCAACACGCTTTCATGATTTTTTTTTTGCTTTTAAAATTTTATATCTAGTATAAAATAAAATTGCGCCATTATTTATCAAAATATCGTTTCTGTTTATATGGTAACATTTTAAAACTCATACGTTTGTAAATGCATTATAACCGCCACAATATAATAATTAAATTTGTATTGATACACACAAGTTGTATAATATTACGATCTTCCAGTATTACCTACACACGCGCCAATATTTTATACATACAAGAAAGGATCATTATCGGTGGAGCGTTTCTTCCGGTTGGTTGCCCGCTTTTTTTGACATCTGGAACAAACCGACCGTTTCAACAATATCCGAAAATCACCGCAAAACCGCTTGTTTTCCCTCCCGTCCGCATTTCTTCATCGGAACGACGAAAAAAAATCCGCGTTGGACAAGCGGCATGCCAATCGAATCAGCGTGGAATTAACGACGCTACGTGGGACGATGGGAGCTGTAAAAAAGGGGGAGAAACGGATTTTCTCGCGGGAAAATCACCTTCGTGGACGACACGCGCGCTGCAAACTCGCATCGCGCGCGCAAGCTCGCACCGCGCGGGCTGCGCCTCCTCTCTCGTTCACCGCGAACGCTCGCTCGCGTGGCCGAAAGGGCTTAATTGAATTTCTCTTAATTAACTGCCTTCGTGGCGCTGCGATAATTGCAACGCACGAACTCTCCCATTACCGTAATTGTGGGTCTAATTAATGTAGTCCCGCTATTCTTCGCGTTCCGCTGCCACCGTTCTCCCGGCCCCGGCCGGTGGATTAAATTTTTAGAGGAATTTTCAACACAAGTCCTTCACTCGTGTTCCGCGTACCACGAGAGATCATATCGATATTCATGTCTGCTGAGACGCTACGAGAAGATAAGATGGCCTTTGAAGGGACTGACTCTATACTTATACCTTCCCCTTTCACCGAGTTGAACTGTCGTTCAATTAAATTGATATTTATAAAATATAAATCCCCCTTTTACATGTAATGATGATAGATAACTAAATCAATAAATAACACTGCAGAACAAAAAATCAAGTATGATAAGAAAAACAAAGAAAAAAGGGAAAGAATATTAAGAAATAGATAATATATATAGAAATAGATTATATATATATCATTCAATTTGGTTGTTTTGTAACTTCTTGCGTTATAATTTTACTAACAAAATTTGCATTTAACGATGAATTTACTTTTTTACGCAGTAAATATTCAGAATACAAAGTTACGTTCAGAAGTTTTCAAAATTTTGTGGTGATTTTTATCGTTCATACTTCATACTTGAACGGAGACTATCTATAAATGGATCACATATCGAGAATAGATATTCTTCCAGAATGTCTGAAAAAAGTATTTTATATCTTATACTTTCAATTTCTGAGAAATAGAGGATGCAGCAGTTGAAGTTAATCATTCGAAAAATAAGAATGAAATTTAATATATTTTGCGTATATATTAAATTGATTGAAATATTTATAAAGAAGATATTTTTCAACGTATCAGATATATCTAACATACAAAGTATACAACGGTTCTTCGAACATGTCCAGTAATACGAAGAAGACTCTAGTCGAAACGAAATAGTGTCGCACATTTACAATGTACGTCTCTTCCCTTATTTTGCCGCGATTGCCGCGAAAAGAAAGAAGGGGGTACGATACATGTCATTCTCTATCCTTATTGGCCGAATGAACTCGGAAACGAAGAAACGACGAGACTCTCTTGGCGATACACCCGATATATACTTACGGAAAGAACAAATGGAGATACCGTCGTCGTTCGACGAGAGTCTAGTACGTAATGGACGATTACACTGGACGCCGTATAGCCGACGTAGGGCGAGAGAGATTTATGAGACCGCAGGAATTGTGCGGCACGTAACTGAAACGAAAAAACACGAAACTATTCGCCCGTTTCCGCGACTTCTCCTATTTCGAGTTACTATGACTGGGTGGGTCGACTATGCTCCAGAAGCCAATTGTTAAAAAGTCATACATTTTGTGTAAAATAAGAAACTTATTAGTCTCTGTACTGGAAATATTCGACTGCGTTGTAATGACGAAAAAGAATCGAGAGACGAAATCGGAAAAGTTTTCCAGTCGCAAAAATATTGAGCCTCAATATACAAATCCTGTTTACTTATGTTTTAGTTTTATAATACTTTACTCAATAAGATGTGCCATGTTTTATTTCAACTGATACATATGACAGAATGGTAATGGTCTATAAACTCTATATAACTATTGCCAGGGGTATGTTAGAAGTAGTAAAGGAAATGGAAATGTAATTTGTGAATGCATACATTAAGATCTCGATCAAAATCTGCGGTGACGCGATGCCATAAAATTATAATGATTCATAACGCAGTCATCATGATTTACTGTCCTTAAAATATTGATCCGCTTCGAAACGCGCGCGCGGTTCAATGAATAAAACGGTGCGATGCAGATTTTATCTATGCACGCGTCGTCGTAACTCTATCGTTTATTGTGCCTGTATATGTGTACCTATGTGTTGCCCGCAAACTTTTTATTGCACTATATATAATTGCGTGCTGCGTGACATATATTTCGGATGTATCTCCATGTAAAACATTCACGTGAAACGTTAATAGTTACAGCATGTCAATGGGCTGTGCAGTATATATGGATTCATTTCGTACCACGATAATTAGTTTTTCATGTATCATTCAATGTCGATTAAGATGTAAAAATCATATTAGCCGTAAACAAGAGATTTAACCGAATGAAATGCGGAAATGTGATATCGTGTAATTATTTCTCTAATTGCATTATTCATGCCACTTTTCAACGCGAAAAATGATTTTATATTATCTTTATTAATATTAATTATTATATTACAATAAAAAAATATATGTAATATAATAATAAATAAATTTAAAGATAAATTGTCAGATAAGAGATAAATAAATTTAATCTTATTGAAATCGCATTCAAAAGTCAAGTTGAAAAATATAAATCAATCTTCTTTAATAAGATGTATACTCAGTTTTAAAAATAAAATCTAGGGCCGGTATTCATAATCAGATCTTATTTCAAGACCGTCTTAAGTAATATCTTAAGATGCTGATACGGCTCTGTGATTGGTTAATGACATCTTAAGATTGTACTTAAGATGGTCTTAATTATAAGAATCGACTATGAATACCGGCCTAGGACATGAGTTGACTTAAGAGGAATGCATAAATTGGACATCATTTTTATATTGGATATAAAAGAAGAGCTTCATTAAATGTTTTTTATTGAGCTGTTTTTAAACTTTGATACCGCTTAATGGAACGCGCTTATGGTTTATAGCAGCGACAGATTGGTTTCGGTCTGTAGTGTTCGGTACATCACATCGATAAAAATGTAGACAGTTGCGTTTTCGAGCGTGTCACATCAGTTTTTTTAATTAAATGAACGAATGCGTTCGACCGTTCGCGAAATGTGACAAGGGACGATAAACACGTTTGCGCGCGGCGCGTAATTACGACAAGTTGCGGCATTCATCGTCGTTTGACAAAGAGGCACTGCCCGATGTTATTGCGAAACGAAATATCGAACCGCCGTGAAATAAACCGGTCCCGATCGATCTTTCACCAGGAAAATGTTCCATTCTTGTTGTAATTATGGCTTTCAATATCAATACCACCGTCGAGTATACAAAGATAATTGCTTGATTAATTCTTTAGCCTTGTAATCGATCAGTCCGCTGCGTTACGTGAGAAGAGATTTCGATGATCGGTTAAGCGCGACCAATTATTCACACTGCTTCTATAATGTATATCTCTCCACCTTGTTAAATTTTCTGTACGATACTTTCGGCTCATACCGCGCTGATACGATTTGTTATAACAATCATTTAAAGTATGACGAACATGAAGAACAGATTAAATATAATCATAATAATTTATATGTATTGTTTTATATACATATGCATACATAATATACATACATATATGTGTGTGTAATATACGAACGTATAATTACATATAAAGTGATATATGTACATAATATATATACATAATATATAAAACTTTTGCGACACTTTAGACACAAAACAGATTTTTTAATATAATTACAGTTAGTTTGAAAATAATGCAAGTATTGCAAACGCAAGACGCGTCAGAAAAGAGTAGCTCTCTTGCTCTTAATGACAGATTCCTTGCTTAGAATTGTTTAATTTTTGACATTAAACATTTTGGTAATTGAAATTAATTGAATTAGAATATTAAAAAGTATGATACCAAACGTAGTGTGTGTTATTAAAGCGGGGTGTTAATTGGGAAGCCATCGACACGACAAATGCAGCGGTCGTTGCTGCGCATTCGATATAATTCATACGCTTAGCTGAAAATTAATTGAACTGCCGAGCATTGATATTGGCAGCGAATCATCGGCCCGGTTGCTGAAATCTGACGAAATTTCGATACCGCGCCGATCGAGCGGCTCTCGCACCCACGTAGAGCGTGCCGATTAAACATTTGTTGATGTTACAACGCATCATGCGTGTCGTTGCCGTAATTACGCATCCGTAGTACAAAATCACGCCCCGTGGTCTTCTTACGCACGCACGAGGATAATAGAAAGTAAAGATAAATCTTTTCTAAACCGCGGTAACATGCGATGAAAATCATAGACAATATGATGAATTTTGTGAATCATAGCCATTTTGCAATGTTAAATTATATATTAAATTAAGGATTTCTTCCCCCCTCTTCCTTATTTTGCTTGTACATAAATAAAATATTACAGTTAAATAAATTGGATAAAATTTATACTAGGTATATACAATTTTAAAAGTGAATTGTAATAAAATTCCCATTTTAGAGTTTTAATCGTCAAAATAAATAATATTGAAAATTAAGAATAAAAGATGCTAATTCAGTTTTAAAAATAAATCGACGTTTATTTTTAAAAGAAATGGCACGCGTAATAATTAAATTTTAGAAACATTGAAAAAACGTTCAAATGGAAAAAAAATCGTACTTTTTGTTTGGCGTGTTACCACTCCATCACTCCGGTAATTAACGCGATAACGCAGCCGGTTGTGGTGTCCGGTCGTCGCCGTGCCGAAAGTGCAACCCGCTCGATACTCGATATCGCAGCAAGGAGCTAATTAAATGCGGGCGTAACAGCCGCTCGCTGCACGCTTTGATGCTCATCGCTATCGGCCAATGTTTGTTCATTTCCGCGTTCGTCCATAAAGAATGCAAACTCTAATTGAAATTCCATTACCATTAGACGTGAGAGCCGGCGGAGGGCCCCGCGCCGCGCAGCGCCGCGCGCCGGTCGCTCTAAACTGCATATTTCGCGGATTAATTAAAAAGTGTTTTGCATGCAGAATGCAATGGAAAGAACGGTACACGCGGCGCGTGTTCGTCCGTCGTTTTTCATCCTCGTCAAAGGAGGCGGTCTCGTCAAGGCCAGCCGCTCGGTCCACAGAAGCAGGCTTTACATTTAAAATCTAATTTCTATTTTTTTTTTTACGCTAAGGGAGTATCTGAAGCCCTTTTAAGCGCTCGCCTCGTTAACGGCCCATCTCTTGCGCTTCCGTTCTTGTATTTTCTTTTTGCCTACACATATAGTACACAATTACGAGAATACAATTAATTCATACAATTAATTTACCTAATGCCGCGCATAATTACAGGGAAATATTTTATGTTATATTAAGGGTCTCCCGGGGGACACGATATCTGTTTCCCATATGTAGTCAACGCTTGACCCTGCGCATTACTCGGATGGGATGTATATGTTGCAGGCACATAGGTAATACAAAATCAGGCATTTTATAAAATGCCTAGGCCAAAATCAGGCGTAACGTATGTTATGCGTGTACCTATTTATAATGCATCATTTAGATTTCGCTTAAATATTTGAGAAATATAACAGTTTATGTCAATGCTAAGGGAAGTAATTTGCTGATATGTGTGTACAGATAGTACACATGTATGCGTAGCCCCTCCCCCGCTCACGCATATATTTACAAACTTTTTTATTATATAATTGTACAACAATCATTTATAAACTCTTATTTCTTATCTAAAACCCTCGTTATGTCGTCTTTTTGTAAAATGCCTAATTTTATATTATGCCTGCAACATATATACACCCCAGCCTTAGAAATTTACTAATTTCACAAAATAAAATCTTTTTTTCGATCAAATACTGCAAATTGTTTCATTAATTAAAAAAAAAATTTCATATTTATCTTTATCTAAAAGAATATTATCAATCTTCGTTTAATTAAAATTCGTAAAAGAGAACAATGAAACTTGAAATATGTTGGAATGTAAAATATATCCGACACGAGTAATTACATAAAAAAAAAATACGAGTAATATAGAGTTAATGTGTTCATTATACGCATGAATGTATTCGGTAACTTAATTATTTCATTATCTATTTGCATTATCTGTATTATCTATTTCGTCCGCTTTCCGTTGTTAAATATGAATATTACAAACAACAAGTAATGCAGAAAATGAATTTTAAAGAATTATGAAGTTATCGAATCAAGAATTTTTTTGCGATACTAATTGAAAACTATTGATGCGGAATTTTCACGTATTCGCGTCCATCATCTCGCGATCGAAGTAACATTCGTAAAATCGCAGCACAGCACTGAAAATGCCTTTTTCTCTCGCAATCGCGCATTGTTCCTCGTTCTCGCAACGACTCATTCCCACCCTCCCAAGCGGTGGGTCTCGTTGAAACGTTGAATTGTAGCTTTCATGCCGGCCGCTCGTAAAGAATTTACCTGCAATTTCCGACAGCCCATCCGTGAATGGAAAGGTATGGTGTTTCAATAAAATGAAGCGTGACTCGTGTGGTACAGCTTGGCACGCAGCACACAACCACCGGTACTCATTTGGAATAATGAGAATTAAAAAGAGAAACAGAAAGGGAAATGCACATCAAGGTGAGAGGAAGAACGAAATATGTCCGGCACGAGGAGTGGACAAGTCAAAGTATGCTTTGTAATAAATTTCCACTTGCATGCATTCAACTACAGAACTTTCTGCTATTCCGACGATGCGATTATCGCGTCGACGATATTCAACAAATGAGAAAAAATATGTGCTCGCGATTCGCGTGGGTGTCGGGATGAGAGCGCGCGATAAGCAATCGCTCGATAGCCTCGGCATCGGAGATCGATAGCGCAACCAGCCTGATGATTCCCAACGTGTCTGCGGCGACTATACCAGCGGACCAAGCGACCGGTAGCTCGGTTTCATGCACTCGCGCGTAAATCGCGACGCGTGTGACATTAAAAAACCGGCTGCAGCAGGTTATAAATTTCCAGGGATTCCCACCTATAGCTCTCGCGTTTCCCAAAACCTTATCGTGCGTGTCGTCATATAGTTCGCACATGACTACCGCTGAGGACGGAAATTCTGATCGATGTTTTGATCATCTCGCATGTCGAGTAAATGCTCGATTAATTCTGTAATCGTATTCTAACAATCGTGAGATTGTTAGAATAATAAGTTATAATGCGCCGCGATTACTAATTATACAAAAATACAAGTTGTTAATCTTTTTTCTAAAAATCAAAATTTTCTAATTATTTTGCACTTTTTCATCAAATATTAAAGATAGATATTTTGATACAAATATTTTGATGTTGCGTAAAAACAATAACGATTAATTAAAATTCATACTATTAGTATAAATTGTTTTAAATCTTTTTGTTATTTAGTTATCTCAAAATAACACGAATTATTTAAAATTGCAACAGCATATTATTCTGCCTAATTGCGATATTACATTTTATGAGCATATAAATCGCATCGCAAATAATATAAAGTTTCGGAACAAATTATATAAACAGCTTCAATTTTACTTAATTAATGGTTATTGTCCTTTCACTCGACAAAATATTTTGTTCATTTTAACTCACATATATTTATAATAATTCCGCGCAACAAAAATATTTCTTCTATTTTTGTTCATGGGCAGTTCTTTCGATGTGTCATCTGTCTTCTGTGATTTTGCTCACTTGGAGATCTTTTGCGGTCTTAAGGTTCCGCGCGATAAAACTTGACAGAGGGAAGGAGCACTATTTCATTACTTTTTGCGTTATAAATATTCATTCCGTCGCTTCTTTGATTGAATATTTCGTAGGATTGTTCTGTCATAGCCGCCATTAAAATTATTCTGATTGCGCAACAGTCAACTAGATATTTTTTAGTTAAATTGTATTCCTCAAATGGAAATACCCCGCAATAAACCAATATCTAAGGATTCTGTCTTAATCAAGTTGTGTTACAACTTTTAATTAAAAAATTCCATTATTAAGTACCCAAGTAAGCGATAATTTTGGTTAAATTAAGAAAAGTTTTCTGACAATTATTAAAAAATTAACATATATACGTTTGTATTACATAAATTTCATTCTATATTTCTTTATTTTTAGGAATTTATTGGAATAACATAAAAAATTTAACCTCAACATTTTCGTTACAGAGAAATCCATTACAAATTGACCAAAGAACCCATAGATAAAAAAAAAGACGGCAATGAAGCCGGTCCGCTGCGTTTTCCTAGTTTTTCCCTCTCATTTCTTTTCTTCGTTATCATTCAGCAGCAAAAAGAGAACGTTTTATTTGATAGGGTACAGTGGCTGATTGACCTCATCTAGTTGCGAGCACGACCCCTTCTGCCCCATTTCGCACAGTAAAAAAACAATAAGCGTAGAGCCTCGCTAGTGATTGCACCGAAAGTTTGCGACTTCGTTCAGGAAAGGTAAAGAGTTATGGCAAGAAAGAAATGGCGGAGAGAGAAACACGGACGTTCCTCGTCGATGGTACGTCAGTAGGGATGGCAGAGGGGGCGAAAGGAAATTGCATTTTAACTTAATCGGGAGGCGGAACTCGAAACTTTCGCGACGAAAACGGAGTGGCAAAGTCCCGTCGCGCTGTAATCGAATGATCGAGCCAGCATTAAGTCAACTATCGGCTAATGGACCGGGAGTGCGCGGGATAAAAAAGAGCGCGGGGCGAATCTCCCACAGATCATAGGAAGAGTGGTTTTAATGCAGGTACACCTGCTGCAAGTAGAGAATTATTCTCTATTGTATGATTAATAACGTTATGACGGCGCATAATACGTGCCTGTCCGAAATAACAAAGCGATACACAAAAAAAACAAGACGTTTTATGATACCAGTATATTTATGATTATAATAAAGGCAAAGAGGAAAGTTTGCGTTATTGGCATACCGATAAAAATTTTTGTCATTTGATGTCTGAAACTCGCTTCGGGCAACCCCTAGCATAATTTTCGCATATATCAGACGAAAGATTTTATTAAACTAATGTCGAAACTAATTTTGTTTTAAAGGAAGATAGCCAGCGGCAAGACTGCAGCTGAATAAAGCTGTTCCTATTTTCACTGGAATTACTCGAATTCCTATTTTCAAAGTGCAAAAATATTTGTATTTTTAATACCGATTAATATAAAACTTTTGTAAATGCAACTAAAGTATTTGTTTTTAAAAAGTTTAAAAACAATAT
The DNA here is from genome assembly GCF_003070985.1 of Temnothorax curvispinosus. Taxonomy (NCBI): domain Eukaryota; kingdom Metazoa; phylum Arthropoda; class Insecta; order Hymenoptera; family Formicidae; genus Temnothorax; species Temnothorax curvispinosus. The sequence continues at coordinate 169,803 of NW_020214717.1, forward strand.
GAGTTTAAAAAAATATGAGTTTAAAATAAATAAATCATAAAAATTTGTAATAATTAGCTTATTATTTGATTCTAATTTTTTCTGTTATAATTGCATGTTTGACTTTTGTATATTTTACTGTATACTTAGATAAAAGAATTACAAATGTTCTGTTACAGATGCGTATATATGTATTTATGTGTTTACAAGTTGATCTTTACGCGCGCTTGGTTTTGTTTAAATAATTTCTCTTAAGAAAGAATAGTCATATTTAAAATCTAAAATTTGAAACACTTCGCGAAAATAATACGTTACTTAATACGGATAAATGTAAAGTAGCGCTTATTGTACGTAATAAGCGGATTATTAAAGGGGATTACATTTTAAATGACACGAAAAGCTTGCAGATATATCCGATCTACGAATGGTATATTCCGCTTTTTATCGTTGCAAATGTGTGCAATAACAATATATTAGTATTCGGCAATTTTCACCAAATAATTTTTAGACTGAATACGCTCAATCGCCAATTTCTATAAGATATTGAACTTTATTCGTCAATAAATGGAATGAAGTTGGGGTAATTATTCGTAAATTCTATAGTTTTGATTGTGTGGTTGCTACAATACAATAATGAATAATTTTATGCTTATATTTCAATATGTTTATTTCTAGACAATATAATGAAACATTTGGAATAAAGCATATAAAATGTAAATAAATAATTTGCATCAATTTCATCTATTGTTTCAGTGAACAATTTGAAATTAATTTTACTTGAATAAAAATTGTGTTTTATATTTTTTATATTATTATTATTTATATGCATTACTAAAAAATAATTAACGCAATACTATTTGCCATAATAGTATTTGCAAGAATATAGTATTTGCAAGAATATACATATAGTATTTAATCTGTTAAAGAAAAAACCGACATTAAATTAAAGAACTTAAGTGTAAAATTGATAAAAATTTGTTTTTACGCTAAAAAGTAAAATTACATGATCTAAATTATACTGATCTAAATTTCTGTAAGAAACATGCTTCTCGGAACGGAATCCACGTTTATTCCAAATCGCGAAAACGTTTTAACTCGCCTGCTGGTGATATTAAGACATTCCCAAGTGCATCGTACTATATTTCTTGACTGTTTATGTGTTTCTCTCTGTCCGTGCTTTAATATTCGCGACTAGATAGCGCCAGGACACTCTTGGCTTTTTCCTTTCATAAAGTTCTTCAGTGGCAAACAATGTTCACTGTTTTGTACCGCTTAAGCAATTCTCCTGTGTGCTACAAAGCTATGTACGACTACTTTACATTACCTCGACTACAGCTAACGTCGATTTATGAGCTGTAAAATGTACTTTCATGACAGCTTTAGCACGAATTGTCAGAATCATTATACTTTCTCGATTTATAGTATAGTGCAAAAATTGTTGATAAAAATAAAATTATTACAAAACTGTGCAATGCATTCTTCTCTAATATTCTTTTTTTTTTAACAATTACTTTTACAAGTTACAAAAACTTTTTAAGATAATTTTGTTATCTTACTGCACAAATATTGGTATTAATATACGCGCTTTTTGTAACGTTTATTCAGCCACGATGATAACACACAGATAACGTGTTTTGGCAAGCGAATTTTTTTGCAATATGCATCAGTGTACGTATGTAGTGCACAAATCGAATATAAACCAGAAATTCACTAACATATCGTAAAAAGTGGTTATTGTTTTGAAATATCATGCGTAATATCACAGAACTTTAACGAGTATCCCGGATTTCTCATATAGTGAAACTATGGCAAGCAAGGCATACGCAAATATTTGTGCACTCGAAGACAAGCAAGCAATCGGTGCAACGTGATATTTTGATTCGATTTGGTGGTTCACGTTGACATTACGCGCTTCGCATAATTCGCGCGGATACCCAACCTGCGTGTGATGAATAACGGTAACGTGGAGGAGGAGACGTGTCCAATAACGCGCTATATCGTGCCCGTTTGTAAACCGAATGTCAAGATTCACGCTGACCATTGCACTGTGAAGAACGCGATACGAACGAAGCAATTACGTGTGCGCGCGTAATCACTATTAAAGTTGGATTAGTTGGGTTTTCTTGAACAAACTCGGCGAACATTTTGAAATTATTTCGATAAATGGAACCTGAGAGGAAGAACCGCCGCAATGAGATTAAACGCGTTTGATTGGCAATCGTTTGTTTTTGACAAACGATTAATATGTCATTGCGATTAATGGAACGTCATCTCTAATGATCTGACATGACACCCAATTACATCAAGAGGCTAACTTAATGAACAACATGAAAAAATCAATCCAAACTTACGATGCAGAGAGATGAATGTAAAATCGATTTTCTCACGATTTTTGCATTAAACTTTTTTTTTTTTTTTAATTCAACGTTCTATATTGATTAGTGCATTTTAAGTATAACTTATAGATTTCTAGTATAAAAAAACAAATATTTTTCTAAAAAAGAAAAATTAATATAATTTAAATAGTTTAAACATTAACTTATAATATAGTATCAAAAATATTGAGCAATTATCAAAATAATTGTAAAACAATAAACAAGGATTAATTCTTTTGACAAAAGAATTTTACGTTTCCTCAGTAATATAATTTCTCATCAAGTATCTTTATCAAAATATTCCTACATTTCTGCTTTACGAATAGTTAATCAATACTATTCATGTAAGTTGAATCTTCGACCACTACGTTGGACTACGTGCTTCCGATATGCGCTTGCGATGTATCTCAAAGAAATCTATGTAACAATCGCATTCGTGAGTATAATGCAACCAGAATATATATTCACCACGGAATATGCTCAGGGATAGTTTAAATGCGGGATTATATCTCTATATAATAGGGGGTCAGGCGACCAGCTCCAGGGGTTACCAAGCGGGAAGTAGCGTGATTACGTATTGAATGGGGGTAATTATTCAGCGGATTGCCGGGTGTCGCGCCGCGGCGACATACACACAATCGTCTAGGCGTTTCATCGGCGAACCTATACATGTCCGGCATATCTCCGTTGTGGGGCCTTAGGATATAGACGACTAAAGTGTTCCCGCCGGGATTCGGTTCACGACTGACATCATGGCGAAATTGGCCTTCCAGGCGAGGTATCGCTGCCAATTCGAAAGATCGACTGCCGCCGAACGGCACGATCGTTCGGACACACCACCTGTTTGCTTGGTATATTCGCTGTTTCAGAGATCTGATTTTGCCTGCGAATTCCGCCCCCACGTGATTGAAATCAAATTCGTGACTTTTCGATCATTGCAGCTATGATTTTGAATTGTGACATTCAAAACACTGAAATACATATATCAGGTGACTTTTTTATGACACGATACTCTTCTTCATGAAGAATGATTATACGATGTATGCATGGATAAGCGAATACCAACTTATTATTTACAACGAGAAAAATTAGAATTCAAGCTAAATAAAATATATTTATGAATTTTATTTGTTTGTTCATATGTTGAGTATAATATTTATATAATTTTATAACGTATCTAATAAAACTTTCCGAAACATTTTTTGAAAAACATCACTGATCTTAATAAATAACTTCTAATGCTGACACATTTAATATAAGCTCGATAAAAAGCATATTTGTAAAATATATCGATGTCTTTTCTGCTGTTCGCCTTTTGTAAATTTTTACATGAGAGAACTCATTTATATTGGTATATGTATAAGGCAAGAAAAGGTTATGTATGATTTCTCGATTTTGATGTATCATAATGCAATATCACGGCTGCTTTAATGCAAGCTTTTAATGCGACGGTACATGGCGTTTTGCGCTATGAGTTGTGCCTTGCATGAATGTTGCAGCGATAAATCGCGCGTTCGGGAGTCGTCACGTTCGCACTGGAGATGAATGTTATGACAACGTCGTGGAATTTCACGACTCTGAAGTGCTTCGTCCAGGGAATATCGCGGCAGAAATACGTGCTTTGCGCGAAATTCTGCAGCGGATACAAATTATTCAGGTTGTTTGCTTCTGATGGAAGTAATCTTTAAAATACTTTAAATATTAAAATATTAAGAAAAATGGTTACATAAAATTCCTATTTCTTCTGCTAATTAAGATCAGTATATATAATAAAATTAATGTTTCTCAAGATACTTTGTATGAAAGCAACTAAATCCCGCATAATAACGTTGATCGATATTTATTAATCATCTTTCCGCTTTATATTCTGTTTCTTCATAAAAATATTCAAAGTTTAAAAAATATTAAATAGATGTGCAAATTACCATATAATATTGACTCTCTGTTATTAACTGTATTATTAAATGTTATTATATTATATACAATCAAATCTCTAATAATGTATTCAAATCTCTAATAAATTATATTAATATTATTATTAGTAATACTGTTAATTATGCTGTGCGCGGAAACATGATACAATCAGAATTGCAATTGTTCATAGCTTTTTCAGAATAGCACTTCTAAAATTTATTTTTTTTTTTTTTAATTATAAAGTATATTTTTGAGTAAAGGCACGCAACAATTTAACTTTGTAAAATGTTTCCGTCCTAGAATATATCCTCTCTTTTCATCCAACTACTTTTCTTTAAAGTAGTCGCGTAAGCCATGCTTATAAAATTGCATGACGATAACATCCCCGCGTTTTCAGTATGATTGGCAATAAGCGAACATCATATAATTTCTCTCATCAATAACCAGAATTCTATCCTTGATATATGAGAGTTCCGTTGCATATCGACGAACAAGAACATATTGGACATTCCATTTCAACGATCTACAACCTGCGCTCCCCGTAGCCAAAAATGAAGAATCTGTTGTCGAGCTCCAGCTTTCATCAAAGAGAGAGAGAGAGAGAGAGAGAGAGAGAGAGAGAGAGAGGGGGGATACAAGAAAAATTGATAGACAGATAGATAGGAGGATTTATTCTGATTAAATCCTCTCTAAAGATAATCGGATATTGCGCAAAAGAAAATAACCGATATTTTAATGCAAACATTTAACATAACTGCAACGTATAATATACAATTCCGAGTTCAAAAGTTAGATTTCAATAATATTAAAATGAATGTAATGTAAAGAAAGGACGCGAACATACAAATTTGAATTAATAAATGGCGCACACACGTGTATCTCATTATAAATAAATACACGTATAAATATATTGTAATTCTTCGGAGAAAAATTGAAAAATTGAAAGCCCTATCGATTACGTTAAAATTCTAAAAATGGGATGTTGACTTTACATCAGAGATGAATATTTGAAATAGCATATCTCGCGTGTATATATCCATTGTAAAATAAATCTCTCTAACCAACTTTTTTATTTATACGACGCGAGCTGCACGTAGATTTCGCTATGGTATTAAACAGGGAATGAAACACAGCACGATGCTCATGGAATCGTCATTGGTCTCGTATATCCCTTCTTCAAATTCTATGCTCGCCGCGCGAGGAAAGGAATCATCTAGATTTATGTTGGCAAATAATTTATGCAAATCCGCAATGCATCTAGCTGAACGCTGAACTCCCGTTGTTCCTCTCTATTCTGATAGAAAGCTCGAAACCTCGAAAGCATATCCTATCAAGTTTTTATACCGTAGAGAAAGAGAGGGGGGAGAGAGAGAGAGAGAGAGAGAGAGAGAGAGAGAGAGAGGGAGAGACATGATGAGAAATCGGTAGAGCTGCAAACAAGTGGATGAACGTGCGACGCGTAGAAAGGAGGATTCTCCTCATAGTTGTACTGTTCATCGTTTGCCCCTCGCTATTCTATCTGATGTATCCTCGAAACTTCTCAACATTGCACAAGCATTGACGACATAAACGTTCATCCATATGTTTTCGAAATGTTCATAGACGTGCCTATCTCTTGAACAATCATAGCAAGTGAAACGATCACATCTTATCTTTTTCGGACGGTTCTTTCTATCGTCCTGTTTTTCCAATTAGAGTGCACTCAAAATTGTCATCTTCCTTCTCATATCTTAGATGAATTTTTCGCGTGATTCAGATTGTGTAAACAAGTATATCTTAAAGATACTAAGGCTTGTTCTAATAAAGATAAAGAGAGGTGAACATAAGGAATTTAAAATAACTCGTTTAATTACCCTAATTTCTAATTTAATTCATTGTGATCCGCTATAATTAATCATTAATAAACTAATATTAATATAATGTAGAGATTTATTTAAACTCAATCTTCTAACGATTTGGTTACACGGAATTGGAGAGAAAACGTTTCGCATGTTTCTTAATTTTGCTGTTGAAACTTTCGGGGAAATGTATGTCTCGAATATTTTTATGGCTACGTGTAAAGTTCTATGACGAATACGCGAGTTTGAAAATTGGCGAACCGTGACGAACATGCCAAGAATAAATATGGCTCCGATGTTTATTGAACATACATTATATTTGAATGTATAATAAAAATCCCAAACTTAACCATTTTAACAACTAAATGATTGCTTAATATCTGACTTGTTCATTTACCTGCATACTTATTATGCACAAATAACAATTAGTACCTTAGGGTTTCTAAAGGCGATTCTTAGAAAATTTCGAGATAATAGTTGAACACGGTTTGTACGGTGCGTGATATGGCTGAGGAGATTAAATGCTTTCAAGCAGTATCTGCTCATCTGCCTGTCGCAGCGGCTTACACTATCAGTTGCGACAATGCCGGCCGTGTTCCGGGCGTGACCAAAACGGATCGAGGTTTCATGTTTACGGGGCGAGAACGCGGTGCGTGCAACGCGTGCACTTACGACCCTCCTACTCGCCACCTGCGGGCTGTATTTACTCCGTTTACAGGCCTCTTGTGTATGTTTCGGTGCATTGTTACGTGCATCTATAGCAGCAGTGCCACGCTGTTGTTGCCAATAGACAGGTCGCATTCATGATACCGTCGAAGTGAACCGCGCTATACATGTAAGTATAGCTTGCCTTGCTCGCTGTTCGATTCCCGACGTGGCAAGTGATATGCATGTACTATAGTGAACCTCGAGACTGTTTCGCTCAATAAAAGATTATGGTTAATACAAGTGACATGCCATATCATTATAATGATTATTATAATGTTAGTAACGTGTATTTTAATTTAAAATTCTTCCTGCATGGATTGTGAAATTTGCACTTATAACGAAATTGAATACGATAAAACGATAATATGGTAAAAGCTATGACATATTTGCATCAGGAGGTTATTTGCTACAAAACTATCACGAATATAGAAATAACGAGTACAGAAAGGAAAAATATGGAAAAATTAAAGAGTTATGTGAAAAAATATATAATGAAAAAATAGAAAACAATTTTTATTTTTTATATTCTGTTTGTTTGTATTTATTTGTTTGTGTATTTATTTGTTTGTATATGTTTTGTTTGTATATTTATTTCAATTTAAGGTATAAAAATTTGTAGAAACGACTTAAAATAAAAGCACTGAATTTTCTTTTATATTCAATATTTTATCATTTTTGTTTATTTCTTTGCGAATTTTATAGATGGTAAATAAAAAAATATAGTAACAAATCTTCTAATCGCAAATATGTGAAATATGTGAACAAGTAATGTGCCAATACGAAAATTATGTTATAGACGAAATACTATGCTTTAAACGATATTTGTAAAAGAAATCATAAATAAATCCGCTTATAAGACAGAATTAGTAAAACGATCAATAAGAAGATGCGGGAAGCTCTTCCCGCAGCCAGCCAGATGAGAATTTGGCGAAGCGATCTTCCTGCGGGCTATCTCAGCTCGCAAGATTTCCTGCTCGAAATTGCTGACGGTTAGATAAATTTATCACGAAGTGAATCGCCTGTCCACCTTTCATGTTCGTCGCTCAATTCATCTCGCTCCGATTTTCCTCTCTCTATGAGAAGGGTGCACGGCCTCTGAACGTGACCCCATCGATGCTCTCGCAATGAGCATTCACGCTGTTTCGAGCCTCGCGGCTGTCAACGAACGGGATGAGATTGTGGATATTGATTAGGATAACACTTACAGGGTTACTATATCGTGGGCGTAAACTACAATTACTGCTAAACTCATTTCCATAACGAAATTGAATGTCACGTTGTACTACACGATATCTCAAGTCCCTCGTATTTCTCTTCGTCTATGAATCTTGCAACTAATTTCTGGTCCGTTTTTTGTTAAAACTTAATTGAACATTCTATTATTGACGTTGAATTTCAAGAGATGACTCGGACATAATTTATCTCATTTTCACATTATAATTTCAAAGCTCGTATATGTTAAAGCTGTTGTTTATAGTTTTATCTTCGCTCATTTTTACTATAACTATCATATTAAACGTTAAACATAACCGTACGATTCTTAATTTTATTAGCTAAAACGGAGATCACATTTGATCAACATGACATACATATTATGTGAAAATCAAAAAACTATGTCTCGCTTCAAATGCGCTATGAGAATGCGAGCCTACTCCTCTATTTTCGTCTAGCACTCTAGCTCATCCGGATACGTGAGACGGCGCATGTATGAGATCCAACTTGAATACGGCGGAATTCGCCGAATTCCGATAATCCTCGAACGACTAGGAATTAATCATCGGAGAGGACAAACAGGATGGCAATCGAAAAACGTCACGTCCAGCGGATATGGTAAATGTCATTACGAAATGGATTATTTGGAGGTGACAGGAAAAAAGAGGGAAAAAAGAGGGAAAAAAAGAAAGAGCAAAAGTCGCTTATGCGATTTTTCTTCTCTGTTGGAGTAAACAAGCCATGTATAAAATATTTTGGAAGATTCTTTTTTTTCGCACAAAAATTGAAAAATTCCATTGTATGTACACAGAATCCATGATTTTTTTTTATTAAACCTTATGCGTGTACATGCGGTGGAAATTTATTCGTTAGGTAGAGTAAAAATGCCCTCAATTTCGTGCGAAATCAATTTAAATATAATATCAAAGCTGTGCGAATGGAACTGCGAAGTACATAAAACGCGAAAGCTGTGCCAATGACGAAACGACGCGTGAGATATTAATTCGCGAAAGTAAAAGTACTGCAAACAGAATTTTTTACAAGAACTTTAATTATGATACGATATACACAGAAATTCCGTAAAAACTTGCGTGAGGTTGTAAATAGATGAAAGTAATTATTAAATTGAATTCTCAAAATGGTTTCGACACCGCGAAATAGAAGTTCAAAGTGCGTACGTGGTCAAATATTTAAGAGCAGGTGTTTAATGTTTCAGCAATTTGTCCAGTTTGTTTAAAAAAAATTTTCTACAGTCAATCTAATACAAAGTTTATTCAGTTAAATTCAGTAATATTTTTTCTACTCTACCGTGAATATACTCTAAAAGTTCTAGTATATTGCTCAAATCAATCATATAATAATATCAACAATGAGAAAAAACTTGATAGCTGATATTAATACTAAAAAAACTGATACTTTTCATACATATATATCATTTATTATTAATGTTTCTTTTTAATCATTTAATCTTGCTCTTATATATATAGAATATATTTCACTGTTTCTTGACTGTTTATTACATTAAATATTTGCGTATGCGCGTAAGGGTGTAACTTTTTTTTATAGTGATTGGGATAAGACTAATCTATCACCGTGTGTACAACTCCGTGATTGCTCCAGTTTTCTTGACACAAATCTTTTGGCATTCTAATGCCCGCAATGTGCTGAGCTCAGGGTCGTGTGTTTGCTAAGCCTACATTATTATGCGGATTAGTTATCCCTGCGGAATAGTAATGCAATTTAATAATTCTGAAACTAATTAGATTATATGGCAAACAAAAGGGGAAGAATACCGTGTATAAGTCTAATTATTGAAACCTATTTATATTAATTGCAATTAAGTATTTTAATGTTAAATATTTTACATGTTAAAATACTTTATCCGTAAAATGTTCCTCCTAGCTCGCTACCTTCTTTTCGCACTGTAGTTGTTAGTTTTATCACGTTTCATGATTCTTGAATCAACTTTTTATTGCTTACATTTAATTATGTAATCAACTTAGTTTCACTATCTGCTTAATACCTTTTCATGCTCTTCATATGTATATGTATACGTGTATATATGTTGCTAGCGCGCTGCATATGATATTCTCATTTTTATCTGATAGACACATACATTGTGATAGCATTGCTCTGGCGTCTCACCATTTACGTTTTTGCATATACAATTTTTTCTTTTTTTAATCTTTTTTCATGCAAATCTTATACTATAATAATATAAATTATTATTATTAATTATATTAATATCTTAAGTCTTAAAATATGTTAAATATCCGACTCAATATTTTCCAACAATAAAATTCTTTTAACAATGTGACTATTATATAAAACATGACAAAGCACCATTGAATTATTTTATAAGGAATATTACTTTTTTATGATAGAAAAAATTTTGGACATTCGGAAAAGAGTAAATTTAAAAAAGAAATTTGGAAATCTAATTTATGCAAATTTATGCTATCGCAATGTGCAACGTGTCACGTTATTTTTATCATTATTAATTCGATACTGTGAAATGTTATACTCGACTATAAAATCTTCTTTATGGTATAAGCGGTGTTTGACACACGGCGAAAAGTGGCGATAAGATGCTGACCACGTACCAGGCATTGTGATTCTTGAAGGATTTTGGCCAGCTCGAGCGTAGGATTAGTGATCGTTAAAGAATCCATCGTTGGTGCACGGTCAATTGACCGAACACCCGTGAATTGCAGGAGTAAAGAAGACGAAAGGTTCACACGGGGTCGTAATACAAATTGTCGCACGTAACTTCAACTTCCGCTCTTATCTCGCTGACATTATAGATCGCCAAACAACGTCAGACCTCAAATTATAGGATCAGGACGATTAGGTTTATCCACGTCGTTATATGCATCGCGTAAATAATCGCGCGATCAAAATCTTCGTGGGCAGACGTATTGTTTGGGTTTACCTCAAAAGTAATACATACTCAATAAACACAATATTTATGATTTCGCTTTAAGTTTAAGATATTATTGATATCTGAAATGACTAATGACATTTTCCGATCCAGAAATAGAAGGATATTCATGCACCCATAACGTTTCCCCTTTTTTATTTTCCAAAAATAGAAAGAAACTAAAAATTCTGATTTAATAACTTAATTGTTGAAAAAAATTTTAGTCAAGTGATGTGATTTTGATTAGAAATAGAAAATAACTATAGTATTTATTATATTTAAAGTTCTTACTTCCCAACATTTATATTATTTTCGCAAATTTTAATCTAGTGCTGAAGAAGACTTAATAAAGTCAACACGTCTACTTGATATCGATTATGAATAAAGTTATTTTATTAATGTAATATCTTGTATTTAGCATGTATCGTTAGTCAATTATATTCGTTTATATTAGAAAATGACGTTAGACATTTTAGATAAATTTCTTCCAAATTGGAATGCTTCTAAGTAGAGCTTAAGATTCTCTCACATTCCCGACTTCTGCTAGATTTGCTGACACCGCACAATAACGCGGGATACCAACCACGTGATATCAATCGTGAGAATACTTTCAAATATTGTTTTCAATAGTGCTCAAATGTTTTCTTTAGTATTTTATTATGCTGGAAATTTTATGAGACAGCAAGATACTTTCAGAGAAGAAAACCAAAAAATTAGTTATTTTTATATTAATCGATATAGTTCATGTTTGATGACTTTTCAAGTCGTTTCTTGATTAAAATTCAAATTTAATGTAATACATTTACGCATATACTTAGATAAAAATTTAAATAAATAAATAATAATTAATTTTTATAATTAGATATATAAACATGATCGCACTAAAAAGCAAGTTAAATTTTGAAAGTTCCTAGGGCAGTTAAGGACAGCATCGAAATACATAAAAATATTAAACATGTCTTATATATCAAACTTTAAGAAGTTTGATATATTAAAAAAAAAGGCGGAAAGACAAACATTTTAGATTAATTTATTATATTCCTAAATAAAATAACGTTTTTCTCCGTAAGAAAAACGGTCCTTCAAAGATGGTATATTTCTCTGCATCCGATAGGCTCGATATCTCACACGAGATCGTGCTTCCTCAGATGACTATTTCGAGCTCTGCTGGAGCAACCATCTCCATCAAAAAATTCCTTCCGCGTCATCGACGGCGCCGGCAGGCGACGTCGCCTTTTATTGCGGAAGGCGATCCGGAGTTTTCTAAGGACCCGCAGCTGCGGCACGCTGCTGCTCTCGAAAGAAGTTCATGCGAACGATCCAGCTGCTCGCGACAGCTCGTCGCTGTCGAAGCTCCCCGTGATACCGGATGCGGAAGTTTTTCACCGTTTCTCTCCCTTATATCGCGCTATGCCCTAGTAACTCGATCCGCCTTGTCTATTTGTTTGTCCGTTAGCGAGGAATTTTACCGTGGCATCGATCGGCGCCATTCGCACTCTCGTGTGTATGTATGCTATGTACATATTTACGCGCGTCACGCACGACATGCCAATTTAGAAAAATTACCTCGAATTTTACCCTCCCCCGGCAGTTTTCCTCGTCCAAATTTTCGCCTGTGAGATTAGTTTCCAGCAAAGCAACATCGCGTAATCTTGACTCATTTCGCGCTTGCTCTCTATCAGTTTATGTTTACGATGAGCATTGGGGTAAGCTAGTCTGTTTGCTTACACACACGCTATCATGTTACGGTTCGACATGGATGTTTATCTAAGAACGAGTTATCTCAAATGTACAAGAGTGAATAGAGCGGAACGCGTATATCATAATTAAAAAGATAAGTTGATACAAAATATTCTAGACGTTATATATATAACATTTTCTGATTATCTACATCTTTTATTTGAACTCATGACTGCAAGAATGTCATCTATTTGCGTATGGATTTTATTTTGTCAATATTACTGAACGTTATTCAAATGTAACACAATCATCATTATATAATTCTATTTAATTTTAAGTGATACTCTGTAAAAATCTGTGGCTTTGCGTGCCGACGCTTTATACATATCGCATAAAACAAACACTAGGTATATTATCGCGGAATGATGCAGCCCCCTGCTGATTAACGAAAAAAGCTACACGGTTAATATGCATGCCGAAGGCTTTAACGCGGCTTTGTCGCGATGCCCCCTGCGGCGGCGTGCAACTGGGAATGGAAAATGAACAAAGTTTATCTCGGCGTGGGTGAAAACGAGCGAATGAAAAACGGCTAAAGTTTCGGGTGCGGCGCCGCTGAGTTCCGGCAGTTAAATAGCTCGTGAGTTTCTCGGAAGAAACAGCAAGCAGTAAGAATTCCGGGTACGATTTATTTATTAAAAGCGTCGGAATTGAGCGCAAAGCACAGAGTAGAGGAAAGATGAAAGAGAAGGATAAAGAAAGGAGGAAGAGAGAGAGAGAAAAAAAACAGAAGAAAAAATGACAATAAAAACCCGGAGTAAATGGCAAAAGAACATAAAAGGAGATTTGCAGAAAAATATTTGTCCTTAAATTATTGCAAAATACAATGAAACCCAATTTTAGAGCCCCAACAAACGAGCCACTTTGTGGTTCTGCAGAAAAGCAGAGACGGGCCTTTATATAATACCTTATTAATATATCTTAATATTAAATCTTTAATACCGAGCTTAAAAACGATCGATGAACGGTTTTTCGCCGCGCGATCAGTGATGAAATAAAAAAATAACTCACCGGCCGATGCGCAACAGCGGAGTTGTAACCCTGCGTTGATCTGTAACATAAAAATACATTCTTATATTAAAGCAGGGTGAAAGATAATCAACAGATCAATACTTCAAGTAAACAATTATATCGCGTCCGTTAAATTTTTAAAAGATATGATTTTAAAATGTTAATGTAATAAGAAACAATCGCAGCCGCCGACGCCGACGCCGCAAGCGGCTGCATATTTCCGCGTTAATTCGTTCTCCATAATTTAATCTGCGAAAAATCATGCAAGTAATATTACGATCGTGCGAATAACGACCGATTTCACCGTCTCCGATTAAACTCACTTTTTATCCCTTTCTAACTTTCCCCTTAGAAAGAAACGAAGAATGAGTTTAATCGGAGGCGGTGAAATCGGCCCTAAGAGAGAGACGCGACGTTCGCGACGTAATATCTCCTTCTCGCGTATGTCGGAGATCGAACTCCGAAATCGAAAGAATAATATCACGTAATGGGCGAATCGAGTCGCGCTTGAGAACGGAACGCGCCACAGGACAGCAAAATATAAATACGAATATCAATTACTCACCCCACGGTTGCCCCGCTGTCGCCCGATGCCTCCCAGGCACCGTCCTCCTCTCCTCGATCCTCCACCGTTGGTACGTCGTCGCATCTCTGTCGGCGCACTCACTCACGACTCACGACTTACGACGCGGCGACGTTCTCGCACGAAAATCAGCGATATCGTCACTTGTGACCGCGCACCGCGCGACACTTTCGATGCTTTGCACGGCACTACCGGTATTTAATCTCGCGACGTACTTTGATACACGGCAACGGAAGAATTACGGCGGAGAAGCTAGGAACGATCCGCTTGACGCCCGTGACACTTGACGTCCCACAGGCAGGTAGATGGCAGAGACGCTGACGTGGCGGCGGAGAGTTTCGTAAATCGCGCGGCCAACTTCACTCGCCACTCTCGCCAGGAGCAACCGTCGCGAGGACGTTACACTTGACGCTCATGAAACGATTTCGATTATCTCTAATTAAATCATCGATTTACGAACACTGTGTATATCCCCCATCCCCACGATCGCCAAATATCAAAATACGATTAAATACGATTAAACGTACGACATCAACGGAGACTGTGATCGCTAATTAAACGCGGCGCGACGTTAGGGCTATCGCACACCAAATTGCGTAGGCTGCATACGCATAGCATAAGACCGCTGGACCAATGAGCGTCTTATGTAAATCAATATGGCGATAACTTTATGCTGGATGCTCATTGGTTTAATGGTCTTATGCTAAGCTATGCGTTTTATGTACGATGGCCTTTACTCGATTTTGCTCGATTTCGGGTTCTTTATCCGTGTTCCGAAAACTTTATTCTGAAGCTGCGTGACACGACGCGAAACAAAATGCGAATCAAGTGGACGGTTGAGAAAAGCGAGATCATCCGAAAGAATGTAATCGAATGCGCGCGCGATATACCTCGGTATAAATTCCGCGAAGCACACGTATTAAGGCTGGTTCTACAATTAGTCGGATGTCGGAACGCAGCGGATGGTCCAATGAAATAATTTCTTTTTCGAAAACGAATTTTCCTCATTGGACCATCGGCTGCGTTCCGAAATCCGACTCCGACATGCGGACTGATTGTAGAATCGGTCTAAATGAACATTCGACGTATCATAGGTTTTTGTAATCTGAACAATCGGACCTGGCGATTCGTATATTTAAGTAATATATTACGCCGCGATGCGATCCGCGAGCAACATCAGAATGGGCCGCGCGCGCCGCGCGCCACGGTAAACATGAACAGTGGGAATAGGGAGAGGTCGGCTCGGGCTGTTTACGCATACCTACCGAACGCGCATCGTGTGTAGTCACCGTACCCCCACTCTATCCCCACTCGTATTACCGCGGCCGGCGGCGCTCGGCGCGCGCGGTGCGTTCTGACTCATTCTGACTTCTGACGTCGTTGCTCCCTGCTCGCTCCCGCTCACGTATCGCATCGCGGAGTAAGTAATATACGAATCGCCAACTCCGATTGTTTAGATTTCGAAGAACTGTGATACATCGATTGTTCATTTAATACATGTGCGGAATTTATACGGATACCGAGGTATATCGCATTCGATCACATTCTTTCGAATGATCCGTCTCGCTTTTCTCAACTGTCAACTTGATGCTGTCGCACCGTGCGAGTCGCGCGTCGCGAGGCTTCAGAATAAAAGTTGTTTTCGGAACACGGATAAAGGAATCGAGCGGAATAAATCGAGTGACGCCGCGACGTGTGTTTAATTAGCGAGCACAGTCTCTTAACGTCGTACGTTTAACTTCGTATTTCATCGTTTTTGATATTTGGCGATCGTAGGGGGATAGACACGAATGTGAGTGTATACGTTCGCATGAATCGACGACTTAATTGCAGTTAACCAAAGCGGCAAGTGTAGCGTCCTCGCGGTGGTTGCTCCCGGCGAGAGTGGCGGAGTGAAGTTAGCCGCGCGATTTACGAAATTCTCTCCGCCATGTTGGAGTCTATACCTGCGGAGCGCGGGCTGCGGGAGTTAAACGTCACGGGCGTCAAGCGGATCGTTCGTTAACTTCTCCGCCGTAATTCTTCCGTCGCCGTGTATCAAAGTACGCGCCGCGTCGCGAGATTAATAATACCGGGAGTGCCGTGCAAAGTGTCGCGCGATCGTAAGCAACGATATCGTCGATTTTCGTGAACGTCGCCGCGTCGTGAGTGAGTGCGTCGCCGGAGATGCGACAGCGGTCCAACGGTGGAGGATCGAGAGGAGGAGGGGGCCTGGGAGGCATCGGGCGACAGCGGGGCAGCCGTGAGGTGAGTAATTATTACTCCTTTATTATTTTGCTGTTCTATCTGGCCTGTGACGGATTCCGTCACTTTCCCTGCTTTTCCAAGAGCGACTCGATTCGCCCATTACGTGATACCTATACTATTACTCGTTTAACTCCGGCGGAATCTCGTGATTTCGGAGTACGATCCGATCTCATCCGGGATATGCGAGAAGAGATATTTCGTCGCGAACGTCGTGTCTCTCTCTTATTCGCACGGTCGTAATATTACTTGGATTTTTCGTGGATTAAATTATGAGAACGAATTAATGCGGAAATATGCGGCCGACGTCGGTGGTCGTGATTTATTTTAAAATCAGATCTGTTGAAATAATAACGTTAAAAATTTAACGGGCGTGATATAATTATTTACTTAAGATTGATAATTTTAGACATTTTTCTAATGTAAAAATATCAATATTTATGTTACAGATCAACGCAGGATTACAACTCCGCTGTTGCGCGTCGACCGGTAAGTTATTTTTTTTTTTTATGTTATTTTTTTTATTTACTGAAGGAATTTAGTAGATATGAAAATCTGTGTAAAAGATCAAATTTTACTGTTATTTTATGATGTAAAAAACCGAAAAATTTTTTATTACCAACTTTAATGTGTTATATTTATTTAATAATAATAATATTTTGATTAATATATTGTATTAAGTTATTAAACTCTATCTCAGTAACATGAACTCAGAAACGTGACTTAATAGGATTTTTACGGATTTTGATCAGTATAAAAAATAATCGATCTTTTTAAAATATCTACACACTTAAAAATAATCATTCTACAGCCAAGAAAGGCACTTACTTATTTTATTTTATTTTGTTTAAGTAAGTTTTCTTACCACAAAGAATATTCTCTTACTAATAGTTTTCAAATATATATCTTGACACAAGTATTTGAAAACCAGAATATTGTTTTGAGTAAATGTAGCTTATAATGACTTTATGGTAGATTTGCGGATTAAGTAATTGATAAGCTTATATATTCGCAAGTCTACCATAAAAGTCAATCTAACAATAAGTATTACATTTACTCAAAACAATATTCTTCACTTATGTCAATATATTTGAAAACTATTAGTAAGAAAATATTCTTTGTTGTAAGAAAACTTACTTAAACAAAACAAAATATAATAAGTGCTTTCCTTGCGGCTGTAGAATGATTATTTTTCTCTGTGTAGCGTTATAAATATGCTAACGTCGGTTACTTTAAAAAATTAAGACCATCGTAAAAAATCTTAAAGCAATGAAGATATTTATATGTACCATCTTGATGTGTTTCTTGGTTAAGGAAAATTGTTTATGATTCTATCACGAATGAGTATAAATGCCAAACGACACGACAAATTGTATCGGCCTGTACGTAAGCTTTAATACAGTGCAGGGGTATATAGCTTTACACAGACTTTCTCTCGCAATAAATGGAGAAGGTTAGATCAGCGCATTATTTTACACCGTCTACCGTACTCACGGGAACAAAAAGGGTCGAGCACGATTCAAGGTTGGAAATTTATCTGGTTGTAGAATGGCGATGAAAGGTGGGTTCGGGGTTTGAGAGACCTGGCCGTTTTCGAGGGATGAAGTAGGGTCGAAAATGTGTGCGCGCGAGATTGCGCCATGTGTGAAAGGATACCGCTTCGCATGTGGTCGGCAGATTTTCACTCGCCTACGCTTGCTTATAAACAAATCATTTCCTTTTATAACGCACATTTTTATTTTTATTTTATTTTTTTACTTCGTATATCATAAACATGTATGTTTGTTTCAACTTTCAGGTTTATTATTGAAACGATTAATACTCATTCATTTTTTATAGAATGCAACACAATATTAACAATGTACACAACATGCAGAATTAACCAAATTTTATCGGTTATTTTGCCATTGGATTCAGCCTTAAATATGTTTTTAATTAATTTTCCAATAAAAATTTTAAAGACACAAGCTTTAGTTTGTATTAAAAAGTAAGAGATTACAATTTTGATATTTATTACAAAAAAATCAATTACAAATTGGTTAAAGTAAAGTAAACAACCGGAGATGTAGCTAATAAAGTACATCCTATCTATATTACTATATCGATATTGCTCGTGTAACTTGACCGAAGATTGGGTCTTGTCGATGCGACATGCAAATGCATCACCAAGTTATAATGCACGAGCCTCTCGTATGCGAATGAGGGGATTATCAAAGAGCACAAATCGAACTTCGCGCCTAATTTATGGATTCTGCAAACCGTGCACAGTTATCGGCTTATCGAGGGGGGTATATCGGCGAAGTGAAGCGAGGAGAAGAACTAAGTGCGAAATTATTCAAGAACGATAGATCGAATTTCGTCGTGCATACCTAAGCGGCAGATTGGATTTGAAGATTTCATCCGTTGCAATTATAATTTCAATAAAGCGGCTCAGGAAGCGCGTGCAAGCTTTCCCTGATTGTTTCGCAACCATTTTATCGGAACGAAGTACCTTAAATCGCTATAGCTTATTCTATTGTTCCACTGAATGGTCTTTCGTGTGATAAGGTCGGCGTTAATAAAATCAGTTGCATTAAAGTTACTATGCAATAAATATTATACAATTCGGGTGTTGTAACTTATATAATTAGGTACGGAGAAAAATCGGATGTCACACATTCTTCTAATATAATATTTTAATGTATTATTAATGAATGTATAGATAATTATAGAAATCTAATAAGAATAATGTAAGATCTGGCAAAGGTAAAAACATATCACTATTAGGCATCTGTATAACTAATCCTGCCTGCCCAAGGGATTAATCACGCACGATAGATTAGTATATCTTCTTCTTCCCCACAACGGCACATTTCTTCGCGATAACGGTAGCCGGAACTATGATAACGTTGCTCGTCGATATAAATTGGAAATATAACGAACCATAGAAAAATGATAGCGAGAGAGTTCGTTTCCGGATTAATCCCGAGATTAACATCAGCTGGGAGTACCGGGCGTCGTTATGTGCCAAAGAGAAGACTGTGTACGGGATTGAACGTCCGGACTAATCTCGTTCGAAATTAAGCTGCTTATCTTTCCCTGATGTACATGTATCCAACCTCTTAGTAGACTCTTAGCGAGAGAGAAATTCTGGCATCGTCTTTACGAAGGTAAAGGATTTATGTATAATGCGCTCACAGGAATTTACCGGAATAACTTCACGCTACGTTGCGTGCGTTGAAAAACGTCGCCGTCACGGAGCTTCACGTGTATTAATTTGTCGTTAATAGGATTATACGATGTGAAGGACATGCGTCGCGCAAAAGATTCCGCCCGTGACTCCACTTCCGCATTGTAGGGTTTTATCCGAGTTACGGTAATCTGCGAGTTTATAATGCGAAGTCGCATGTACGCAAATGATAAGTACCATTGTCTGACTCCGACTAAACGTTTCGGCTCCACAATAGTCCGCATCTACATTGCGCATTTAGCTAAATCCGGACATCCGGCTTCCGTTGAACGGAAACGTCCTTAGTTAAACTGAAATTTGGAGAAGCGTATAATTCGTATGAAATCGTAGATTTTTAATCGCGCAGTAGAAAATTGCTGCAATAAACAATTCGTTCGTGGACGATAATTTTTTTGAGAAGTTATTAGACATATACGTATAGACGATACGCGGGAAAGCATCGTCTACGTATGATCTAATAATTTTTAATAAATTTTTGACACTTTTATTATACTGCTTTGTTCATCTCGTTACATTGTCTTTGCAACGTCTCTGTAACGGCGAATTTCATATTGAGACGCAAGTTTGCACGCGCGCGCGTGATCCAGAACGGCGCAAGCGTTCCAATTTTGATGTTTCATTAAGAGACTGGAGAATCTTCTGCTTGTTGTCACTGATTCTTGAAATAGAGTTCGTGAGGAGTTTCGGAATCGAACTTCTCTGGTTGCTCGTTGTACGCGCCCAAGTTGAGAGGATTGCGCGTGCATTGGGAAACCTCGAAAGATATTTTCCTCGGAAGAGATTGTCTCCGGGGTTGCAATGAGAGAATTGAACTCGCCTCTTTGAAGATTAATTTCATTTCCAAGATCGCGATCAGACAGGGAACTAATGGATGTATCGTGTTCTCTTGAAAAATTAAAACAGACGGGTTAAAAAATGTCTATCTAGCAATCTGTTTTTCTCGGAGCAATCGGAATAACTAGATTCAGTAAAAGTGACGGAATTGAATAGCTACATTTTAACGGCGCAGAGGCGAGACCAGCGGATATAGATTTCAACGATATCCAAAATAATGTATAGCTATATTGCGATCTGGACGATGCAATATAGTACAGTATATACTCATACTGTAAATACCTCGCTTCTCTCGAGTGTTGAGTTCTCTCCGCTTAACTATCGTCCAATGCCGGCGCATTGGCAAAATCAGATATACTATGAATAGTCGAAACGTATGTAATCGTGCATGTAAAGTCCGAAATAATTACCGGAAACAGCTAGCTTGCCTGCCGATAACGGCTGGTGGCAATAACGTCGACGGAACGGCGGCGAATCGAATTGGGTCGGAGCGAATCGTTGATAGTATTTTATGTATTCAATCCTCTCCGATGGGATTGTATATAATTTGATTGCGACGTGACTGAGAGAGAGAGAGAGAGGGGGGGAGGGGGGAGAGAAAGAGAATGAGCGAAAGAGAGAGAGGAGAAGGATGAGCAGGGGATGAACAGTGAACGGATTGCCCATTCGCGTGCGTACACATCATCACGTGTGCGTACACTTCTGCACACGCATACCTGCACACGCGTACGGATGAGATACAGAGGTCTACGTACACTGAATTACGCCATCCCCGGAATTGTTTGCGTATAGTAGGCTCGGGACATCGATATGTGTCGTATTTGACGTGCATAGGCTGCTCCGAAATCACCAAATGGCTAGGAGGCATCTACAACTTTGACTACAAAACATTTTTACGATGAATATTAAAGACAAATACAAAATAACGAACTTTCTTTGACTATGAGAAATGACTTGTGGCTTCTAAGCCAAAGATTGAAAGAGTAAGATTAAAGAGTTACAGCGACAGAAACTCCGTGAAAGGAAAAACAACAAAGTTTCCCTCTATTCATATATATAAAAACAAATGTGTCCTGACTGACTGACTGACTGACTCATCAACGTTTAGCCCAAACCCCTAGAAACATGAAATTCGGGGAGTTCTTTCCATGACGTAAGCACGACCCGTAAATGGGTGAAAAGGGGTAAAAATGTGTTTCTCAGATTCCTCCAGGCTCCAATATCTCTTATGAGATATTGACTTGGTTTTTTATTTAAAATAGTTACCGTAGCGAAGCACGAGTATAAAGCTAGTTTGTAATAAATCTACTTTCATCCTTAATTGTTCAAACATGATAAAAAATACTATATTTCATATATATTTTACTGATTTTTTTCTATACTTATTTTATATCGAGGCTATATTATTTATGATTTTGGAACGCTCTGTACGGGGTATACGAATGATTCAGGACGGAAGAAGATGAAATTACACGTGTCCGTCTCATTATGCATCATTGTCATCATTAAATTACACGCGATGACGGTTCCACCGCAGAATCGCGTGGACCGAGAACATCACCGTTATACGGTAGAATGCAAGTTGATCAAATCAGAATGGATAACCAGGGAATATCGCGGAACTTTCGATTAATGGATCATCTCTATTCCGCGAGTGACTGAGACCGAAGCAATCCATTTTCTGCGCGAATAATATGTGTCCCGTAAAAACTCGTTATATTTGAAACTAAACATAAATGTTATCTTTCATAATAAAACAATAATACGCAGTACAAGTTTAATTGTATTTTGTATATATTTTTAAACAGATTTTTAAAGCACATTTATGCCTAATTCTAAGTTGATTCCTTATCTTTTTATTCTTCCCGTCGATCGTACATTTTTATATGACAATCGGCAAAAATTGTGCTAAGGTCTACGGACTTTTCCGGTTGTGCCACAGTAATTTGCGGCTAGGCGTGATCTGTTACTGTCTTCGTTAATATCTCGCTATAATGAATGGAGAATATCTAATAGCGCATCGCAACCCGTCGTTTGACGACGGTGTTCGATGACGGTATTAGATTCCAACATGATCCATATCCGTGAGGAGATTCTACCAAGAGTAGATTCGCAGCTTCGTTGATAGGAATTTGATCGATGAGCGACCGACAGCCATCGCGTGCTTCAATCTTACGTAAATTCTAACTGCGGTATGAAAAACAGATGCACCATGATGTTCCGTTTGTTCGCACTACTCTTTGATATTACATATTTTGCATGTCGGGCGTCTGAATGCATTATCGGACACTTATATCATGGAAATAAATTTTAAAGGAACTGTAGAGTATTTTTTTACAATTAAGATGTACCTGCAATGAACGATCGATTTGGATGAACCGATAGGAAAAATATTTAAAGGTATCGCAGAAAAACCGATAGTAATTCTTTTGCAAAATGCTCTATCATATATATGTATAAAGAAGAAAAAATGTGTCAATAGACTTTGAAATACAGAACAAGATAAAAATAATCCTAAAATGTACAACTTATTGATATAAATGCAAGCATAATTGTAATAAAACAATCGTAATAACATCTGCCTAGTATTTTTGGAAAAAGCTTATTTTAAACGTTTAATTATCCGAGTACGACGAGAAAAAGTATCGTACGTTGACTTTTTCCTTCAGAACTTCGTAATTCAAAGAGAAAGTCTCGTGCTACACAATTTCCGCCACGCCCGCCAGTCCGCTCGAGTGTGATGAAATTAAGTGGTCGAAGTGCGTTCTGGATCCGACACGAGCATCGTCTCTTACTATTGTTATGGCTTCCTGCTCTTTCATCTATTTCCCGCGCCGTTACCAAGCTCTTTTCGATTCTCGACACCCGCGCTTCCAAAGACACCGTTGAAACATCATTGCTATGCACCGCAAGCATCACTTTACCATACAGTAATATACATATGTGTGTGTATGTGTTGTGTACATAACCCGTGTGTTACATGCAAATAGATGAAGCGCAGTGAGTTCATAGAGGATGTTTCAAAATTTGTCTTGCGATCAAAAGATGATCAAATTTTGCAAAAATGTACATTATAGTCAAGTAGAGGAAATAAACGGTCGCTCAATCAATTTTGAACGATAAAACGATAAAACGAAAGACTGATCAAATTTCTATCTCATCGATTCTTATTGTATTCAATAACGGTTATTGCCAGATTTTATTTTATTCGTTGATGAAATTGTATTTTATTTTTATGAATCTCTCTTTCGTAACTTTGAATGTTACGCTTCTTGCCGCAAATTATTGTGGCTTGACATTCGTTAAACCACACCGTTCTCAAAATCTATTTTTGAACAATGACACCGTTTCTTTCAACCGTCTATATTATATTCTTATAAATCTATTAATATTTAAATAAGAATTTTACTTGGTATAAACGTATGAAAGATTAAACGCTATTTCTTGACGACTCTTAGAAAGCCAAAGGGTTTTCCGAGGAGGATGTACTTTCTTCAAATATCATGCGAGAGAACAAGAGCGCGCACGAAAATTTGGTACGTACGGTATGAATTCCTCGCAATTCGTTGCACCGGCTGTATTTTCTCGTTTCCTTCGCGTCGCTGCGACGTGCCGTATCTTCCAGCATCGACCTCGACGACAAAAGCGACAAATATGTCGGGGGGGCTTTTTGCGAGGTACATCATCATTTCGGTGGGAGTTCGGCGTCCCCGGTGTACGTATATCTTTTAAACCTGTACATGGTTTCATTTGTCCAACGAAATATCGGCGCTCGTTCGTTGCCGACATCCGCACTCGAGTCTCCGCCCATTCCCAGATTGCTTGATTGGCCAGAATAACTCTCGCGAGACTTTTTGTTCGCGCAACTAACGGGTATAAAATGTAACGCGCTGGTGCGCGACCGCCGACGACACATCGCGACCAACCGCCGTCTCACCCCGCGAAAATGGCGGTCGCGGAAAATGCGGTCGAAAAACATGAATTACGACAAGTCACGCGACGACGACTGTTATTTACAGCTAGCTCGGCCAAGCTAGGTACCTGGAGATATATGCAGCATCAAAAATCGTAGAAAAAACTTAACACCAGAAGAACAAGTTTTCCACCCGATTCTCTGTCGCGGTTATGACTTCTTGAAAAATGCGGTGAAAATATCCTTCCATGCACTCTTGAATTCGGATGTTTCGTAATATATGATAAATATTGGATGAGGTCGGAATGAGATAGAAACATAAATTTTTGAAAACTGACGCTTGTGCTTTGTTAGTTCTTGTCGCCCAAACTAAAGTAGTTCTCGTATATACCATAGATCGTTTATCAAGATTATTTTTACTAAATAATCCTGTTAAACGCGTTAGAATATCTTTTTCATCGAAAGGTCTTTTACGTATCAAATTGAAGCAAAATCAGAACATAGACGTTACGAAAAGTTTAACGAGGCTCTTCGATCGATCAGCATCTCGGCGGCATTGCCATAATGCAAACCGTCGTCGTAGATAATAATCGCAGACGCGATAATGGCAGGAGGTCGGCAATAATTTTGCGGGATCCGTCTGTTCCTGAGGTCAGTTCGGGTGGGACAAAGCAACTGCATCCATTCAAATATCTGAACTCGCGCTTTCGTGATTAACGCGACCTACCTGCCCGATGAGACATCTGGCAACCCCCAAATTTCGTACGTTCCAGCGCCGTGGTTGCTCGCTCCGGGAATTCCAACATCGCCTGCATGAACAATGCCCCGTTATGCAGGTTCCTATCGTGTGTTTACCGAAGAAGTTTACACGTTTGAGAAACGTCGCTCGTATATAGCGGAGCGAGAGAAGTTCACCAGTCATCGCCGTACCCCTAGTCCTATAAGGCGATTAACATTTCGACACGGCAATCGATTTTCACCTTGCTCGAAAACTCTTTTAAGCACGAGAAAATTCTACGCTGATATATGACGTGCGATTGAAGCGTCGCTTTTGCGCGCGCAATATCGTGCAGCGAACTATAAAATATTTTAAGAGATGCGCGCGCGCCAACACGTAAGTCACTTATGCGAAAGTATGATTTTTTGAAGGAGCATTCTCTCTTCTGAAAGCATACCGCGATTCGGAAGATTAAATATAAATCAGAGCTTGCGCAGAGAGAAATTGCGTTTTCATGTTCTATTCACAGTTAGCAGAAATCTCACTTCCGCCGATATTTTCGGATTTTGATGAGCGACATACCTATCTCCGCGCTGGAAAATGGAGGAGCACGCGAAACTTTGGGAACAAGCCCGAGTGTACCGGCCACTTTAGACAATTTACTTGGTGAACCAGCAGACTCCGAAAGTGGGGTTCGTTCGTGTCATGAGTAGAGACCGACCCGCCGAAAGCTTAACTCGCGGCGATCATATATCATTCCGACTGCCGTCGTGCAAGTCCGCTCCAAGGCCATAACTCTCGTTCTCTTTTGTTTTATAAAAACTTTATGGGCCGGAATATTAGACACGAACCCATGATCGCGAGCATCCACCTTTTGCTCTCGCCACTTACGAAAAATAAAATCGGTTTAGCAATAATAAACGAAATTCGCGGGAGTAGATTAATACATCGGGATAGAGAGAATTTATCTGTCAACGCGTTTCTTGAGAATATTGAATACCATTCCATTTTCTCTTTTTTCTTATTCTCAATTTTCTCGCATTGAGATGAAAGATCATTGCTAAATATACACTGCTCAAAAAATTAGGGGATCACTTTTTTAGTCAGTAAATTTTTACCAATTTTTAAACTGTAATTACTCAGCGAATAATTAACGTAAAAAAAGTTTAAAAAAGGTTTTACAGGCAAACTCTCTACTATAAGACTTTTATTCAATTTTCACTCAGGTTCATACTCAAAGGCGTGGTCAGTTTTGAATAAGGACGTGTTTGAGATATCCAAAATCTTGAAATTTGCAGTTTTCCACCACCCAACAAAAAAATTGGCGAACTTTGGCGGACTTTACCCTTTCAAATACGTCCTTATTCAAAGCTGACCACGCCTTTGAGTATTAACCTGAGTAAAAATTGAACAAAAACACCTTATAGTAGAGAGAGTTTGTCCTGTAAAACCTTTTTTAAAACTTTTTTTTACGTTAATTATTCGTTGAGTAATTACAGTTAAAAATGGGCAAAAATTTCCTGACAAAAAGTGATCCCCTAATTTTTTTGAGCAGTGTAGATATAAATTTTAAATTTTTATATATTTGTTGTATGTTGTTTATTTGATTGTTTTTTTCGAAAAAATTTTTGGTAACATTTCTAAGCGAAAAAAATGGTAGGAATTACTAAATTGTTATGCAGTTTGCGAAAAATATATATTGTAAATGTTCGACTATATTGACATTTGAATGTTACGTGAGAGTTACCAATGAATAAAATTGCAAGCTTCCGTATATCTCGATAAATTGGAGCAGTATGGGTTGTTATGAAATCAGAATATATCTGCGCGGTTGTGTGGAGATGAAAAAAGCCAAACGCTGCAAGACCACGTAGCATAATGGTTAACGGCTTAATCCATAAGCCGATATCGCGCGTTTGATGATTAAAAATAAATATATCGTTAATTCCGTAGTTGCAATTAACCCACACAGCGAAAGATATTTCCTAGTAGAGAAACGCATTCACATTTTGCGAGAAAGTGATCTCTTTGAAGGATCAACTTCGCTATTAAATAACAGAAATAATAATAAATAATAAATAATAAATAATAAATAATAAATAATAATCATAAATAATATTTCAAGATGCTATATATTAATTATTGAAGAACTTTCACTAGATCCAAATTGACACGAAGCTCTCTTGATCTATACGATCTCTAACAAGTTGACCCGAACTGTCCCGCTCTGAAATCAGAACTGCAGGGTATAACTCTCGATGAATGTCATTTCGAGAGCGATTCTCGATATGGAAACCCTTTCAAGCGATACCCCTAGCCTCGGGCAATCGAACTTTATTCGGGCGGTTATTATTGCGGCCAAATTTTTCATACGGAAACGAAAATGTATGAAAGCGAACTGGATTCCCGAGGTCGAGCAGAGTCGGCAAAAGGTACGGGCGTTTCCGGGCGGCGAAAATAAATATCCGAGCTTTCAGGAAAATGCGCGGGTCCAACAACAACAGTCGTCGTCATATCGACAGTCGTAGCGGTAGGATCGGATGAAATTTTAATCCTCTCGTCGATATCGTGCTCTGGCGCAAGCGCGCTACACCTAGAGAGAAGTTCAGAGGGAAAAACGTAGACGTAGCCCGGGATTACGCGACTTCTCGTTTTCTTTTTGTTGCTCTTTCGCCGCGGGTTCCTCGGTACTGACATTTATTTTGCAATAGCCGCGGATAAATATTCATGACCGCGCGCTTTAGCCCTGGCTGTGCCCGCCCGCGCCCGGCGGCTATGACACATCGCGGTAACCACGTACGCGTTACACGCGAGGATGTAATGGACCGCCCCGTGTATAACCGCTCTTCTCTCCTCCACTCTCCGACAACGGTCGACGCGATTTATATGAATCGTAAATAGGCGCGTCATGCGCGCCGACCGTAATTCCTTTCGCGAGAGCGTCGCGCTATTTCCGCGCGCGCGATGGCAAAAAGACTGGCGCTCGTTTTCCCGCGCTTGCGATCATTAAGCGCCACGAGTGGGAAAAATGGTCGAGGAACAGATGAAAATATTCCAGGCGACAGTTAATACGGATAATGGCTGGGCGTAGTTGTAGATGTAAATCCTGTATATAGTGTAGGATAGCCGCTCGTGCATCGAGGATAACGCGTCAATGTAGATAATGCTTAGTACGAGCACCTGACATTCACGGTCGATAGTGCGAATGCATGCTATCGGTTCAATCGTAACATAATAATTCATAGAACTTGCAAATTATTTGCGCGCCGTTAATTAGAAGTAAATATGAATCTTGTATCAAGAAGCGTATCATGTGAGATACTCAGGAAAATAAATTATATTTGAAGATATGTAAACGGTTTTCATATTTAAAAGTCAATTAAATATAATTAAATATCCAACTAATTGTAAGAAACGGAATAATTAAGTCCCGTGAAATTTAATGCCAGTAAAGATTATACAATGCGCAGAGGCAGAGTTGTGATTACAAATTAGAAGGATTACTTGCGTTAATTAGAAGTAAATGTGAATTTTGTATCAAGAAACGTATCACACGTGAGCTACTCAGGAAAAGGAATCATATCTTAAGATATAAACGGTTCATATTTAGAAGCCAATAAATATAATTCCCAACTAATTATGAGAAACGAAACGATTAGTCTCGTGAATGAAATTTAATGCCATTAAAGATTATACGAAGCGCAGAGGGCAGAGTTGTGATTACGTTGCTATGGAATATCTCGCAATATATTAAACGTGCAATAAGATGGTTATCAAATTTCATGTTATTAAATGTTTCCGTTTCAAGTAATATTAAATAGAGTTTTTAATAAATAATGATGGACAGACTATGAAAAATTAAATTATAAAATTGGCTTATTTATAATAAGAATAAATATGATTAATTATCGGAGCTTTTTTATTAAATAAAATAGTTGAAACATCTATCGAGGAATTTAGCAATTATACTTTCTATTCATCTTTAATTAATTTTTGTAAAATGTATTTTTTTATTCTGAACTTTGCTTTCTTATATCAATTTATATAATTTTTATTTTAAATTTAATTTTAGAAATATTGGATTTATAACGCGATTAACGGGAGTTAATTCGTTATAATAAATAACGGCGTTAGGAGGTTACTTATTCAAAACACAATTATTTTCTTATTGTGTAATGATGTAGTAAAAAAGCTAAATGACGCGCACTTGTATAGTGTTCTAGTTTAATAAAATCTATATACGACAACTAAAATCTTTTATTTACTTATTATATAGAATATAGATAATTAATAATTAATAATAATTTCTATTAGTCGAAAATCAGTGGTTTTATATGATATTTGAATATACGCTGTTGATTTTTACAAATGTCAATGTAGTGATATTTTATTCGTTACCCTTGAGATTATTATTGTATATATAGCAACAATCTAAATTATTCTAATTTATTCTACAATCTGTCGTAAAAACTATTATTTTGACCGTTCTGATTTGTGACTGCATCCGACTTATGTCTAAACACGTATATACTTACATCAAGACAGCCTTATTTACAAACTATATACGTATAAACAATTATAAACTTAATTTAGATATTTATTTACGTGATTTATAATTACAGAAATTCGAGATCTATCTCATCCTTCCATCTCTCTTTCGTTATCTGATCTCTCTTTTTACTGTTTTTATACCTATCATTTTTTATAACTTTTTAATCAAAAGGTTTATTAAGTTTTTGATAATATTATTATCCTAACAAGAGAAATTGTTAATACTAATTGTAAGTAAATAAGTTACTAGTAACGTTGACGATATCGTGGTACAGAAAGATGTGCGCTGCGCGCTGCTTTAATGAGCCGAAGAATCCGAGTTCAAATCCAACCAAAAATCGTTGGTTTTTATTCGATCACCACCCGGTCCTCCAGGTTGGGAGTTATGCGTGGGGATAACCCTATTACTGAAAAAACTCATTTTTGATGAAAGTTTATTATCTTAAAAATGGGGCTCAACTACAGACTGCAGGTTTCGGGGGTTATGATATGGATCTTACTGCAGAACGTCAAAGTAAGAAAATTATCTGAACTTGGTTGTTTAATCATTTATACAAAAGAAAGATACAGACATACATGATAAGTAATTCTTTATTATAACATTATGCAATTGTATTCTACAGCATTAGGATTCTCTTTAATAAATTGAGTGATTACTTGTCATGTGCATCTGTACCTCTATCTTGCATAGATGAATGAAGGCCAATTTAGGAATTTTTTTTACTTTGACGTTTTGTGACATATCGACATATACAATAATAATCTCAAGGATAACGAATAAAACATCAGTATCACTTATCACTATACCGATATTTGCAAAAATCAACGGCATATTTTAAATATTATATAGAACCATTGATTTTCGGCTAATAGGAATTCTTTTATTAATTATTAATTATTTATATAATATGTAAATGAAAGATTTGAGTTGTTGTGTACAGATTTTATTAAATATGGCTATTATATTTAATTGGAATATCGATAAGAAGTATAAATCGTATATTTTATGTATCTGACTCGATTTCTGTAACTATATACTGTCAAACAGATGAATATATAATCTAAATCTCTGAATTGTACATGTGTATAATGCATTAAAAACCTCGAATATGAGGGATTCAAATTTTTTAGAATTATATGCGAATTAATATAAAAATTATTATTATGATGGATGATATCGGATAAAATCTTTTATTCGCTGAATTTTCTTTAGCTATTGATTGTTTTATTATTACATTTATTTTATAATCTTTAATTATAAAATAGTTAATTTATTAGTTTATTTTAATAAATATGAGTATGTACTTATATTCTAGTAATCTAAAAAGTCGGTATTCTATTTTAATTTTATTTTACTCACATTAATTACTTGAACAATAAACCGAATTGAAAATTGAACTCAGAATGTATAGCTATTATAATCCATTATAATTTATTTGGTGTAAAAATTTATAATAAAAAATTAAACAAAATTATTGACATATTAAATTATTAATGCCTTTATATAGTGTTTTCAATTGCATTTTCCGATAGTTTTACTTGGCAATTCGTGTGTATATATTCAATAAATTAGATGATTATTCCAATTTCAAGATTAAATATTTATATATTAATATATTTTAACTTATTTATTTCAAGATAACAGACCTTTATATTTATTTATGTTCTTATGGTCTTGTTTTTTAAACATATTAATGCATATATATTTACATATTGTATTTATTGATATAATTATCACGAAGATTCATTAACTTAATAAAATATAATATCACTCACCACTACGATGCGCAGAGGTAGAGTTGTGACTACGCCGAAACTAAAACAGAAATATATATTAATTGTAGCCAAGAATAATTAATATCTAAAAGAATTATTCTGTAAGTAACAAATAAAATAAGAAATAATAATTGATTCACCCTATTGTTACTCCGCTGTCGCCCGATGTGTCTCAAATCATCTCCTCCTCTCAAATTTGCTCGAAGCACTCGTGTAATACAGTCATTCACGAAAATACGGTTAATTACGATCGCGCGTAATAATCGCGGCACGTATTATAATCGCATGGCATTTTACATGGCACTACCGTTAATCGCGCGCGCACTTTACATTGCCGGAATCTCGTCGAAACGCAATCGCGTAAATAACACGTGAAAAATATGAAGTTCAATAATAATTAGCTCGACACACCCGGCTTAATTACGACTATATTTATTAATTAAACGCATTATATATGTTATTCGAAGTCAATTCGTTTCGTATACATGACGTTCCGCTTATGCCTGAAAAATGACGTTATTTTAATACGCGCGATATAATAAAGTTGAGAATTGATTAAGATATGATTCTACACGGAAATATATAAAAATATCAAAATTCAGTATTGTGCACGCGTAATATATATGTGGAAGTATTAAATCGATATATTCAACGACTCGTGTATTCTATGCTCTCAATACAACGAACAATGTAATGAAAATAATGAATAAATATTGTTATATTTAAATCAGTAAAAAATCAGTACATGATGCACAATATATTCGAATCTAAATTATATTGAAATTATCGTCGCTAATAATAAATATAGCGATAAAATAATAGATACTTTATAATTTGTAATCTCTATCACTTTGATTCAAGTGAACTGAAAATAGATTGCGTGAAATATTTATTTATAATTGATAAATAATCAATAAATTTACAGACGGATTATGGAGTTAATTAATTGTACGACCTAATAACTGAACTAATTGCTTGTAAGAAATATCGTGTTTCGATAGGAGTGTCTCGCGCTGCTATCCGCTCGAGTTTCATCGCGAATGATAATACGGTGCGCTGTGATATTGCGTAACGCGCGCGTCTCTACCAAAATAAACACGAAGGCCGTTCACCCAGCTAGGCTCGCTCTTATGAAATATCTAGCAAAATATTACAGAATAACTGCACATCGAATATCTCGATCGTTTCTTGTATTTTAATTCTAGTTTCGATACATGAACTATTATTACATATTTTGTGGTTTATCATATTTCGGAATGAAAATACTGTTATTTAAATCCTAATCGACAAAAGATAAAATATAGAAATGTATACACTTACTAGTCAATGTATATATGTATAGGTACATTTACTAAATTTTACTAAATGTTTCAAATTTATATCTTTTAATTAAATCGCGATTACAAATATGACATAATGAGCCTGAAATTAACTCTTAAAATCTATTTACTAAACCGTATTGCATATGTCTCATGACTAGTTGCAACTGAATTTTTTAGCACACACAAAAACGCGATTATAAATATAGATTTTATATTATAATTTTTCGATCAACATCTTTTAAATATTATCACATAAATATAATTTATATTTAGCTTCTTTGCTGTTTTTTTGTTCTATAAAGTTAAAGGGAAGTTATAATAATTATGAAAAAAAGTGATACAATACTATTTTTAATAAGTCTGTTAGAATCTGAAAAAATGTTTAAACTTGCTAACTCTCATTAACATTGATTACTTCGTTTACTAGTTATAAAGATTTTACCACCATATGAATTAGTTGAATGGATAAAGACACCTGTCACGGTATGTAGAGAGAACAAATTCTGGCTGGGGCAATAAATTCTTTACACACCGCAAATCCAAGTGTTTATTTTTACACGTATAAACGTCTAAAAATGACACATTAGACTGAAGCTCTTTTTCATGTTTCTTTATGTGTTAAATTACGTCATTTAACATGTTTCATTGTATTAAATTAAATGTTAATACATTCAGGCCCGATTGTTCCAACCTGTTGGTAAATTAACTAATAGTTAAAATCATATATATGTCTTTGTTTATCTTTTACATTAGACAAAGATAGACATATGATTTAACTATTAGTTAGCTTACCAACAGGTTGGAACAACCGGCCCTCAATCGTGTTAAATTACGTGATTTAAAACGGTAAGAAATGTGTAAGAAGAGCTTGAGCTAATTCTGCTAAATAACACACTTGGATTTGCAGTGCGGTGATTTAATAATGTGATTTGATGCTTATCAGCATCAAAAAGTTAAATTGATCATCGATTTAAGTATGGATTTAACTGATTTAAGTGTGGACTTACTGTTCCAACAAAGAACTGTGTTTTAAAAACCGATAAAATATTGGTGCGCAGTTTTTACTGAGTTCTTTTTACCTTTAGAAAAAGGTATACAAAATTTACACAGAAATTATTATTGTTATATAGGCTGCCAAGTCCGGTCCGGATCGGCACTTTTTCTAATTGATTGTATAACGATTTTCGCGATTCTGTCAAGTCCCATAATTCCTATAAAATCAAATGCAGATTGATAAAAATCAAACAGAAAAAATAAACTTGCTAGTGGAGATAACAGTGTAAGGATCGTCGAGTTGAACGTACGATCGGCAGGTCAAGAGTCAGATAAACAATAGGAAAGTGATTCGAAAGATTCGCCATAGTGTAACAGACGAGGAATGAAAATAGTAGTAATATAATAGAAGAAATAAATGGTGATACGATAACAAATCGCGTACATAAACGTGTTCCCAGGTCAAAAAGAAATAAAAGAAAAACTGAGTGATTTAGGTTTCGAGGATGTTAAATTATAAATACAAGTGAATTACTCAGTAGCTAAGTTCACGATATCATTTTACGTATTTATATATACATACAAAATTCAAGTGTTATAAATCACTCTTTACCCAATGGATCGTTTTTTCCCGTACATTACGTGTATGGAACTTATTTATCAGATTCCCACAAAATTGTAAAATCTTTATCACTATTATATTGCTCAATTGTACACTCATATAGACGGTTATATACAAAATTCCACATGCTTTGCATTTTACATATAGATAAACAAGATTTTTCTTCAGCTAAAGCAAAAAATGATATAAAATAAATATATTTTGGTATAACATTTAAATACTTAATTTTAACTTATCAATTTTTATTTAATTTTGAACATATTTACAAATCTTACATTTTTAATGAAAATTCTATTAATCTTGTTATTTAGATATACTCTTGAAAAATTGTATCGTCGCACGAACAACTTTATTGGTCTGAGATTGTGTCGTAAAAAGGTGTATGACGAGTGAATGGTCGTCGTCGAGGCAACTTAAATGTTACTTCTGCGTGTCTCGTAAAAGGACGGACCCTTGTGGCAGAGATATAAAAGCGTACGATTAGCTAGGTCTTTGGAGTACTCTCGCGTGGATAGATGAAGCCTGCTGCTTCGAGGTGGAAACGGTTAAGTCCGCTGCTAAGTTTCCGAGTTATGAACACGTATAAAAAACTACATTTACACGTCCGCGATAAAAGTACATTGTGTCACGCGCTGTATTTGTCTTTGTTAATGCAGTAAACGAGACGCTACGGAAGTAAATTTTTTACATTTTTCGAGATTTTCGTCATTTGCAAAAAATTGCAAGAGGATGATACTATTATTAATCGATACTACTATTATACTTATATTATTTATTGATTTATATATTTCTTCGTGCCATATTTTGCTTCGTGAAGAAATATGATATAAAATCGTGCGTCATTTCTGTTTCAAAAGAAATAAAGGTAACATGGTATAGAATCAAGAATGAAGCAGGAATTGTTCAATAAAATGCCGTGCACTTAAACTGCGTTAATCATTGACGGTGCAGTCGTGGTACTTTTCATGAAAGGCTAACAAACTTGACTCACCCATCTGATGGTTTTACCTCATTTTCCTCTGCGCGCGTATGTGTAAAGCGCATTGTCTGTATCCTCAAAATTTCATTGTGGCCACTCTGTTCGGTACCATAATTCCGGGGAGTCCTCATTAACAACCGCGCGATGGTAACGATGAAAGCCTTGCTCGGCTCCCTCTCGTTCCGTCGTATCGATTGTGACTCGACCCGAGGGAAAATCAAGATTTATGGTCGCGAAACTGTCAGGCGTTCCCTGTTGGGGTTCACCCACGGTTGATCCATCTGTCACGGAGAATATATCTGATCTGTTTGTTTTTTTTTTTTTACAAATTCATTTTGTAGCTATTTTTTTCATAGTGCTCCACTGTTGGCAAATTGCGGCTCACCAAACTCGCTTCGTGCGCATACATTTTCCTGCATATTTTACGTAGTCTTCGATTACTTTTTCGCTACATTCTCTGAGGTACAAGCTTGGCAACATGAGTAAAACCTGATTAAAAATCACGAGGATACGATGGTTCCTCTTACAAGCACCCATGCACTTGCATATCGTTTTTTTCTTACCATGTACAGAACCGCGAGCGATAATTTACAACAGCTGTCTCGGTCTGTTCATCTAACCTGCTCCTCCATCTCTTTTCAAAGTGATTTGTTTTCCGTTCGAGAAAAATGATCGGTAACAAATCGTACAACTTTTCCATCTGATGATATTCAATTCTAATTCCGTGATAAATAAAACACGATAAAGTATCGGAAGTTATTTCGATACGATAAAAAATTCAATATTTTATTATAGTTCAAATTCGAAATAAAGATTGTTTTTCAATAAAATTATTTCAACATTACAAATTATTTTCCAAAACGTGTCGTTTGCAAAAACGATTGTTTAACAATTTGTTTATCCGGTAACATCTGTTATCAGCAAAGGGGTCTCTTTGCGAGGTAACCAATTCAGCCGTAGAATCGATTTTGCTTTACTCATACACGAAACGATTCCGTTTGCATACCATTCGGTTTGCGTCTTCGATAATATTTGCATAGTCATTCAACAAAGAAACGTCTCGCATACGGGCGAGCCGTACGGCATCGCGCGTCTTTGTCACGGATTTTCACTCGGCGTTTCCGCTCTTCCGGTGTGAAGAAAGCGATTCGTCGCCATCGTCGTGAGTCTCCTAAGATTCACGCGAATGCTTTTCCGATATCCACGCGGCGACAGCGACGACACGTCGCGCACGCGAGTCCGCTTCACAACGACGCCGACGGCGTCGAGGACACCAACCCGATCGCTGATGCACCGGGTACATACACCCTCGCCAGGCGTTACTTTCAATGACAGCTCCAATTCGCGAAGATAACTCGATACTCTTTATTCACGGACGTACCGTGCACCTTTATATCTTTCCGCGACGTGAAATCAGCGTGTATGAATTACAAAAGTAGGTGAAAAACTTCGATTCATAACGTATATTTATTTGAGAAGCATTCACGTTGCAAGATCAGACTTAGGAATGCGTTTTACATTTCACAAATTAAAATTTATATGCGCAGATATGTCGACCGTGTCGTGTATACTTTAGATTGAAGTATTAATCCAAATAAACTTCTATGTATTACACAACGCTATTATACCTTTCATCAGAATTCTGATTTAAATAACTTCCAAATAAATCGCAACATTTTATTTCATTGCAAACTGGAACGGGATTATTTATTGTGAAATTCATGCAAATGTGTTTTAAACTTGGATATTGTAATTCAGATATATTATACATATTTCATATTAATGTATAATATATAATACAATCGTTTATTTAACTTTAAATGATTTTTGATAGCAATATTTTATTTTACATAGTATTTTATAATATATATTACGTTTTATAATGTTTTTTCTATTGTTACGATCTAATATTTTGTAATATTATTTTTTAGCTTTAAATATTGTATTTTTCTACTTTTCATGATAATATTCGGCGGATTTTACCTTTTTAAAATTTAAATAATCAATGAAAGATGATTCTGTTTTACGATTACATGCACTGTTTTTTTATTGGAATTATTTTCTCTACGTTGTTCTTTTATTTCATTTTGATATGCATTATGATGAATGAGTTATCACGAGTTAAAAATTAAAAGAAAAATGATGATATGGGTGTTGTGATAAAAAAGAAATGTCTGATCTAATGATGGTGGATGTGACTTAAATATTTATGTTAATAGTGTGTATGTGCATTATGCTGCGAAAATAACATTGCAAAATAGCGCTGCACTATTCCCTCGCAAAAAGGTAAAAAGAGACTGGCTATAATTTGCTAGAAATATTAATAAGCAGCAGCAAACAAGAGCGCGGTTCTCGAATCGCGGAGTGTTTTTTGTCTACTTTTTCCCTAACGAATGCAATCCAATTAATCCTTTTTAACACAGCGCCCGCCTTTCGTTGCCGTGCCAGAAAGGAATTTGTTTTTATTTGGTAACGGATTGAGCTCAATTTTTCTACAGTCATGCCGGGGTAAACATTTCTAATAAAGAACGAGTTTTCGGAGTTTTCAGAAATAACATGCGTTTTTAAAGCACCGAATGCGTTTCGGTTGTCGCAATATCGTTCCGCGACATATTCGCCGGAAAAAGGACCGCCGGAAGACTTATCGTAGCGGAAGAACGAGGTCCTCTGCTCGAATGGTATTTTCGTGTGCGAGAAATGTCTGGAACGATATATATCTCGGGCGGTGAATAATCGCGACTCAAAAACAAGAAGAGAGGAAGCGCGAGAGCAGGGAGATGTATTATTCGTCCAAGCGCGGTTGGCAACATAAATTACTGGCGCATTCGACGGTATGCGTGTGGCCTCTCATACAAATGTAGAGTGGAATGCAGGACAATCCACTCTGCAGTAATCTTATCTCGCGATTGTGGACGAACGAAGCGCAGGAGTACGAACCGACGTTTGCTGCGGCGCGATCGACATACCAGTAGAAACAGACGGTCCGTGTGCAGCCCGCGATTGCGCTCGGTTGCCGCGCTCCACGACTACCGACAGTGAATGACTGCGCGTTATCAGTAAGTGCAAATAGTCTATATTTCCATCGCGTGGACCAGCGTCAAAGATCCATCATATTCGACCATGTACATGCGTGACTATGTATATTCGATGGCACATACGTGTCATTAATCTACGATACTAATCTCGTATGAAACCTCGGTTGAATATTTTTTTTACAATTTTTTGCCGCAGTCGAGATATTACCCTGAGGCTATTGACAGCAAATTACAAGTTTTTTGTAGTCATAAATATTGTTTGTTGCCAATATCTATTGGTAACACGCGTATATAATGCATGCGATAAATTTAAAAAGATACAAGCTATAAATTGCCAAGCAAAAGCCATTATTGGAGAAGTGATATTATTAACAGTTATATATTTTCCACACTTGTGAAATATATGTTAATTGTCAACAAAATATATTAGAATTATAAATAATAATAATAAGTATTTTGTATTCTGTACTTTTTATGTATATAATAATCTCTAAAAAAATATCTTTATGAACATCATCAGTTCAGTAATGTTTCAAATTAATATAAAAACGATTTATATTAGAAGAGGAGAGAGGGGAGAGAGGGAGAGAGAGAATTACTATCAATATAGATAATAATAAACAGTGTTTTTTTAAATGTAATATTGTTTACAATTCTGTGAGTGGAAAATAGAAAAGTTTATATTGTGGATAGAAAATAAAAAGGAGCCGATTCGGTCATCGTGAATCACAGGATAAATTACCGGGTCGCTGCGTTTGTATCGTCAATTGTGTGCGTGTACTGCTCCACTCGGCTGCGCGAGAGCGTAACGGAAACCCTCCTGTTTTGCATGAAAATAAACTGTCCAGCAGCAAGTAGCACTATCGGCGAAGGTAAATTTTGGCCGAGCTAAAAGCGTTTAGAGATACGCCTGTTTCTGCATTGCCTTAATGCATCCCACTCGTTCATACATCCACGAGTGTGATATATAACAAAAGTAAACAAAAAAGAGAAACAGAGAAAATGCGAAGTATGGAAAGAATAACTTCTGTTTATGGCTCATTGCAAGTTACAATTACAAATTGCAAAATAAATTATGCAAATGAGGTGAGTTTGAAAAAAAAATAAAAGGATAAAAGTAACAGAGAAAGAATAGCGTATCTATCTTGATCTTGCATGTAAATGAGATGAGGCAAACAGCAGAGAAAATAGGTTTAGTGAAATAAGCAACGCTACATTTGCATCTGCAGACTTTTTGTAAGAATAGATAAAATCAACTTCATTAAATGAATTTTATGATATCTATTATGTCCTGTATTTTATTGTATTATTAATTTATATAATATTTTCTGTATTTATTTAATACAATTTTCTTATTTATATGATTCTCAATTTTACCTATCGAGTTAGTATAAAAATAAAAATAAATATGTCGTATAAAAATATCAGTTTTACAGTTAATTTATAGCATGGTGTTTTATTTTAAAGTCATATTATAACAAAATTACTTGAAAGTATCAAAATTTTTATAGTTATATACATTGATATATATTTTAAAAAAATTTACAGTTTACTGCTATTATTGCACAGTTAAAGTTATATTGAACACTTATTACCTTTCATAAAAAAAGAGATACTTAATTTTACATGGCTTCTCTCTCTTTTTTCTCATTTTCATTTATTAACGTTAAGCTAATAGAATCTTTGAAGCGGTACAATGGAAAATGACATTTATCCTCTTGAGTGCACGTGCTCTTACGTACAACTTGTTCTCCCATGAAATAAAAGGCAATTGTTAAGATAAAGTCGAAATGAAATGTGCTTGCATTGTGCAAACCATCAAAATTAAAAACCTAATACTTCCAAGCTTAGAAAAGAAGAGAATATATGGTGACGGATAAATAATCAGCAGCGAAAAACGGAGAAAACGGAAAGAGAAAGAGGGAAAAAGAAAAGAAAACAGAAGCATGCTCTATCATGGAAAACTGTATCCAACGATCGTAGCGTGAGATATAAATTGCTTGTTTCACTTGTTTGTTACGCGTTTCCCTTGTTAAGCTTGATGGCAGATGGGAAGAGCGTGAAAGTGCACGACACATCCGTCCTATCTCGCATGAAAATAAAGCACGGGGGTATGAGTTCAATGAGCACGGGGGAGAATGCGGAATAAATTAGGGTGGGGACGGACAAGTGCGGGCACGTGTGGTCACGAGTTAACTGTTGAAAAGCGGTTATAAATAAACCACACCGTAGTATTCTCGCGGACGCGATGTCACTTTCTCGCTTCACCTTGTCGCATTTCGCGTTGCGTCGTGCGATTTCGCATGCTGCGAATGAATGTTTTACGACGATATCCAGACTTCCGTTTCCGTCTAGATGCGAGTGACAAAATGCAAGAAACTAGTGATTTATATCATATATTTTTAATGGTTCGATGGCAATTGAGCTACGATTTCATATATTTCTATAAAATAAAATATAAAATCAAATGAATTGTTAATAATAAAAAACTTATTTGAGATAAAATTCTTAGACTAATAAAATACTTGTCTTAGAAATGATTAAGATAATAATGAATTTCAACAATCACACTGATAACAACATGAACTTTGACTATGAATCTTTTATCAAAGAAAATAGATGAAAAATGAAATATTGATTAACGAGGATTATGTTCTCGAACTGTATTTGGACATTTTTAAGACAGGCTTACAGAGCGGAACGAATTCTGCGTGTGTGTGGAGAGGATCCGGACGAAAATAACATGCAAACTTTGCAATAACGCTCGCTACGTTAAGCTCCTCCAATTCTACCCCGGTTCGCTTATACATGTATGTGAAATAACTCGGCTTCCATTGAACCGATTTCCATGCAACTCAATGGGCGAGTGCTTAACCGAAATTTGTCAACTATAACCGATTCTATCTAACGCACGTTTCCATAAAATAACGAATGTGAATCCCTGTGATATTTATTTTTTGCCATACAAACGTTTGCCAGTTTCTAAATAAATATATGTATGATTGCAATTATCCCCTGCTTAATTCTTTCACTGCATATCTCACAATTTCCAATGTAGTCGTTTTATTTTTACTGCCTATTTATGCATATTTAATAGCGTAAAAAAATACAAAAATTTGCATTTTTTTCAAAATTCTTAATGGTTGAATAAAAATTGAAAGAAAAATACAGAATTAAAATAACATTAAAAAGCTTTAGGAAATGGTACAAAATTCAACCAAAAATCTAGTGACAGTTTTAGGATTATGATGTATATATATTGGGTTGGCAAATAAGTTCGTTCGGTTTTTTCCATTCAAAACCAGTCAAAAAACCGAACGAACTTATTTGCCAACCCAATAGAAACTATGTCGAAAATATAAATATCATAAAAATGTTTAATAATATTCAATTTTTAGGCCGTATGAAGCTCATGTTTCATTACTTTCTCTTACATGTTCTAAAACATGTTTATAAAACAAAATAGATTAAGATGGAAATAGAAACAAAAAATCTATGGCTTAAGAATGACAAGAAAAAAGCGAAATAAGCTAATTATTTATAATATCAGCAAGCGAATCAAGATAACGTAAATCCTTGCAAATCACTTTTTAAACAAACAGAATTTAAGATGGAAGCTTTATACGTTCGACAGGGATGAAAAGAAAAGAAAATGAATGACGCACGAGTTGTAAAGAAGGTAGAAGGCTATCGCAGAAGGGAGGATGAGAACCTAGAACGAGAGAATGGTCTGTATAGAATGGTTGTTGATGTTTGAAAGGGAGGCTAAATAAGCGCGAATGCCTCGCGGCGAGTGTCAAAACAACAATACCATTGTCCGTTAATCGCCGATCTGCTATCAAACGACACAAAGAGCTGATTGCCTGAAACTTGAGAGCCAGGTCGAGGCAACTACTTCGGTTATTCTGTTTTTTGAAGTTAACTCGATTGCGCTTTGATTCGGCATGTGGGTCTAGAATTGAACGTAATTATATATTTTCATAAATATACACTTTTTTGCGAAAAAGAACGAACGAAAATTAATGTATATACCATAATACTAGTAAAACAGATAGAAATTTGCTTTCGTATCATCCAGTTAGACTAGATAAATTAGATTCCAATGGAAAAAGATAAGAAAATAGAGAATGAAATAGATACAGCGAGAGATAGGTTCTTCGCGATAAACAATACAACTTTACTTAACGTAGAAATGAAAATCGTGCAATTGCTGTAGAAACAACAGCTCGGTAATAATTTCTACGAACATAGTGATCAGCAATTAATTTCAGTTTACTCTCATTGTAATTTGCTTGTCCTATCACTCGAACGCCAAGTCTGAGAATCGCGTTGGTAGAGCACATTGGGAAGTATTAATAATAAGAAACACCCGTCGTCCTTCGATTGTCTTCGAATGATAAAGTAATAGTGGTATCGTGCAAATGCAAATACGGCACGACGATAACGTCGTTGTAACGTTATTATTTCCACCTGGCGGCAGCCGGTCGGTGTAATTTAGAGAATCAATTACAACGAAACGATTAGACTATCTCTCAACGGCAATAACATATAACGATGGCACATCTGTAACGTTACGACGGTTATTACCGCGAGACGATTATGGTTGCCATGTTGCCCTGCGGAGACATATTGTCCTGTGACAAACACGTACCCGATCGTGTAATTGATACCTGTAACGATCCTAATATCTGTCTCGGGAAATAACACTCCTCGCCGGCCATAATAGTGATCTGATTTAGATTTGATTCATTAATACGATGTACCTAGAAATTGTTTATTATAAAAAATTATATATATATATTTTTATTCTGTTATATAACATTCTCCGTCGTTCTCACAAAGCTTGCAATTATAGAAAGCATCGACTTCTAAATATTATATTTTAAAAAATATATTTTTATTATTTTGGCGTTTAATATGCGGAGACGAGATTAAGCGTATTAATAATTATTTCATGACGTTTATATAAAAATGCAATAATTTGGCCGATATA
Organism: Temnothorax curvispinosus; assembly: GCF_003070985.1. Lineage (NCBI taxonomy): Eukaryota > Metazoa > Arthropoda > Insecta > Hymenoptera > Formicidae > Temnothorax > Temnothorax curvispinosus. Next base: position 213,289 of record NW_020214717.1, read on the forward strand.
AAATGCAAATGACTGATCGAATAATCGAATTGTGGTGGTCGCGCATTCCACGCGGCAAAATTTGCGAGCGGCTCGCGAAAATGTGGGCTACGTAAAGCACCGCGTGCCAGAAAGCTCTCCCTGCCGAGAATGACAAGTTTGGCCGGGATATGCTGGTGGTGAATTACGCAAAATTACCCCCGTGTGTGCGGTTTCGTGTCTCTCCCTCTCGCCGCCGCCGCGGGGAGGATGCGATTCGCGTCGGGTCGCGCGTTCGACGCGAAAGAAGAGCATGGGATAGATCGGAGGTGACAGAACACGCGGTGACCTGAGCTATGTGCCGGCGAGTCTGTTTGACCACGGGATCCCGTCCGGCTGGCTGCATCTCAACGACCAGCGTAACTTCGTGTCACCGCATTGGAATTAATGCGTCCGTTTTTCGTCGGTTTTGGCGGAGAGAGCATTCAGCGTGTATATACGCGAAGCACACGTATACATAAACTCGTTACATATTTTATTTATGTAAATCGGATAACCGCACAGATTCGTATGCATTTTAATTAATCCAGCCAAAATTTTTGTTTCCGCGTTATGTGCTGAAATCGCGCTACGAAATTTCGAAATGCGAAAAATTGGTTTTCGAGATACGCCATAATAACGAAATTCTGAAATAGGAAGCGTATTTCTAAAAGCTACACTCGCAATTGAAAAGAAACATTTAATAAAATGATAAAGAATAACAAAACGACGAGATAATAACGTAACGAAATGATAAAATACATATACGTTACTTTTGTCGGAATTTAAACTTTTTTACATGTAATTGTTTTAAATCGTTCGAGCTTTTCTATATATCACTACAGTTAAATTTAAAGAGCAATAAGAGTGGGGAGGTATGTATTTATAATTTAATAAATTCTGCTTCTCGATTATATCGCTGTAATACTCGAATATGCACAAGCGTAATCTACGTAGGTATAGGTATATTTATCTGATGGAAGGAATTAGTGAAGATCCGGAGATGCAGTCATAGTTTGTGAGCTCAGTAATCATCGATTCACATATATTCAACGGATTTATTCTCCTCTGCCTGGTGCCCGAGTTTGTTAATAAATTACCGTGACGCCTAAGTTTCGGGGATATTGCCAAGTTCGGTATTTACCTTAATCTAAATTTTCGATGAACATGCCCAGGCATCGCTAATTGCCGGAAGCTGTGTATCTTGATATTCAATCAGAGGATGCCCTATATACACGAGTACGTATTATGGGCCTTGATGGCACACCTACTAATATCGAACGTTCTTCCATGCCTCGCAGGCGGTAGTGATATCCTGATATCGCACTCTACGACTTTTATTGCATCACGATTAATTAGCTAAATACAGTTTGTAACTTAAAATTATAAAAAATGTAGGATAAGCTCACACTACGAACAACTGCTATTAAAGTATTTAAAGGTGTGCAATAATTGTAAAATGAAAGTAATCAAATTAAGAAGATAATCCAATTAAACATGAAAAATGTAAATTCTTTCCCGGGAAAATGTTAAATTAAAATACAACTTATTTTTTAAAACAAGAGATGAAATTTATTGAAAATATATGTATAATATAAAAATTAATAAATCCGAGAATTCTTTTTGTAAAAACATAGTATTCTACTATTATGCACATATTGTGTTCCAAAATTCAACCTTGGTAACTATAAAATCTATAGTTTACATTACGTACAGTGTACACTATTGCATTTTAGTTACCGAGGTTAAATTATGGAACGCAGCCCTGCATAATAATAGATCAAACTTATGATCGTTCTTATTAAATTTTTAGAAATTTCTTTTTGTTAAATTTCTATTAATTTATGAGACAAATGAAGATTGCAAATCGATGAACGTGAAATTTCACTAGCCTATAAAAATAATAGTCGACGTTAAAGTAAATGTACTTTCATGTAAATGGCTGCTGTTATCTCCTTAAATATGTTCTATCGTTTATCTTTCGTGAAACACAAACAAAAGATATTCATCATTAGTAAAGTCGCTCAGTATCCAAATCACGAAGTTAGTTCATAAATCTTTACTTACGTTCGTTTAACATGTATCCATATTTATGTTAGAATATGGGTCAGTGAGAAACTAGCGTTAAGTACTAGACTCATATTTAAACAATAAACTGTCAGTGTATAACAATAATCGCGAAGCAGTTCATGCATCGTAATCCGTATTTGTCTTAATTATTTAAACCTCACATTTTAAAGCGTAATTACATGCAAACGTATCGTACAACCATCTCTATCGTATAAACCACGTACGATTCTTAAATATCGATACTTTACCAATTACCTAACGTTAATAAGCGCGCGGAATAGCGCGATAACTTGAAAGGATTCGCATGCATTCGCATCATTATGACTTTAATGAGATTCGATAACGATAGGTATGATACGTTCAATCTTTGGAGAATACGGGAGATCTTCGTACCGTTGCCAAAACTACCGTTAACTTCGAAATATGATGCCTCGACAGCAGCATGAAGATCTTCTGCATTAACAACTTTCAATTTTTCGACATTACAATCGAGAATTATTCATTCTTAAAAAGAAAAGAATCGCAAGAATCTTTTTTTTCCCAAGAAGTAAAATTTATAATTAAATACGAAATTCATTGAATAAGTTCTCGCAAAAGATTTCGCAGATTCCTTCTTCTTAGTGAATGAAATTAATGTACAATTACGCGACACAGAAAATCACCTGAGCAAGGAACTTCGATACCGCGCTTATTCCTTTAAACGCGAGGGAAATTAATAAACCGTCGGTTTATAAGTTCCGGAAATTAGCAAGGTAGTTTAATTAATGCTCTACTGAACTTCAAATCCCCGGCGGATATTTCCATACTTTGCAACACGTTCCTTCCCCCTTTATAAAACAAGGAGTCCGCTTCTTCTCTCGTAGTATTTTCCGTCACCGCGTCTGATGTATACACCGCATTTATGTTCTCTATCCGGCCTCATCCTCTTCACCTTTATATCGGGCGTGCTCTATTCAGCTTTCATCAAATTTGAAATCGTGTCATCAGGAGCGGTTGCCCCTTACAGCGCGTCCATTGGGATTTATGTCAGTTACGACGATGGTGCTAATTAATCACGAGATACTTCGCTTCTTGTCATCGTTACCATTTCACATTTTAACAAACTCTATCCACGGCCTACATATCGAATCATTTTACCGCCGTCTTAATTACAGACGTTCAGTAGGCATTTTGAACTCATATAATGAGTAGTGTATTTTTAATTTACATTACGCAAGTATTATGATTAAATCTTGTTTTCCTCTAAAAAGTAACTTAAAAAATCCAACCTTGGAAGTTTTATAATTTATTTAATTAAATAGAAAGAATGAGAATATATAAATTTTGGTATAACCAAAAATATATGTATACACTGAGAACAAAAATTGTTAATCCCAAAAAATATTTAGTCCGATACGTTCAACAAAACATTTTAGTTAATTAACTAAACATTAGTTGTTTCAATAAGTTATTTAGTTTCTTTAATCAAGAATTAATTAATTCAACTAATGTTTAGTTAATTAACTAAAATGTTTAGTTGAACGTATCGGGCTAAATATTTTTTGGGATTAACAAATTTTTTTCTCAGTGTATGTATATAGTATCAACCTAACTTATTATAACTTATTCTACAATTTTTCGTGCCAACACTCTATCGTTTTCGATCGTTCTGATTTGTGACTGTATTCGACTTATGTCTAAACACGTATTTACATCAAGACAGCCTTATTTATGAACTATATACATGTAAACAGTCATAAATTTAATTTAAATATTTATTTACTTGACATTAATATTACAGAAATTCAAGACACATAACATTCTTTCCTTATATTTTTTCTCTCTCTTACTCCTTTTATCTCTCTCACAAGATCTCTCTTCACTTCATTACGGATGACCGTCTATAAATACACTATAGCATCAAGTAATGCGCGAAAATGTAATATTTTAAATAATAATTCTTTATTTTTATTTTTAATTACACTACATTTTGATGCAGACCTATAGCACTTCAAACTCAATGAGCGATGATATGGATTTCTCTGCAAAATGTCAAAGATCTACCTGGTTTGCACGTTCAGTTATGTGAAGACCTAGCGAAAAAACAGGCGTAATTAATGAGTAATTTGTTTTATCATACACTGTAATGACATCTTATTATTTAAATATTGACATTTCTGCACATGCAAAAATAATTTACAACGGTTTTAAATAATTCCATTTTTTAATTACGTCACATTTAAAAGCAGACCAAGCACTTCAAGTTCAACTGATTGTGGCGTATAGATCCCACTGCAGAACGTCCAAGTGAAAAAATATCCTAAATTGATCGCCAAATCACTCAACAAACCAAAGGAAGAACATTAACATTTAATGAGTATAAATCACTTAAATTTACTGTTATTAGAAGAGAAATGTGTAGAATAAATTGCATAATGTTAAAATGAAGAATGATGACTTATCAAGTGTTAATGTTCCTCCTTTGTATTGATGAGTGATTCGGTCAGTTTAGGAGATTTTTTTACTTTGACGTTCTGCAATGAGATCTATACACAACAACCAGTTGAACTTAAAGTGCTTGGTCTGCTTTGAACTATCTTTTTTTTGTATAGATGATTGAACGGCCAAATTTAGATAATTTTTTACTTTGACGTTCTGCAATGAGATCCATATCACAACCCACGAAACTTTTAACCACAACTACGAAATTTTTAAGATAGTGAACTTTCAGTAATGGGTTTCTTTTTCCGTGGTATAACTCCCAACTTGGAGGATCGGGTGGTGATCGAATAAAAATCAACAATTTTTGATTGGATTTGAACTCGGATCTTCGCCTCATTAGAGCAGCGCAAATTTTTCTGTGCCAGACGATCGTCAACATTACTAGTAACTTACTTACTTAGTATTAGTACCTTACCTAGTATTAACAATTTCTCTTGTTAAGATAATAATATTAGCAAAAATTTAATGAACCCTTTGATTAAAAAGTTACAGTAAAATTATATAAAAACCATAAAAAGAGAAATCAGACAACGATTATGATTTTTTGAACTGATCTAATTCATTACGCTTTGGATAAATTCTGTTATATTTTACTTTTTTGTCTAGCTATTTTTTAGACAAGGTAGTTTACACCGTATCGTTTGTTTAACTAAATCCAAGCAGCTATGCATTGAATAAATCGGCTTCTCTTCGAAATAATTTACAAGAAACTTGGTTTTTGTTTTAGTACTTACATTGTTACAGCCATGCAGTAAAGCCAAGATAAATCGGCAAACGCTTGATCTCGCGACTTAAATAGCGGACTCTTAGCAACTCGCGGATATAGAAACTCACTGTTATCCGATCGCGCCGAGATTTTGCCCCCGGGGGCGACGTCATTCGGAAATTGGAAAATATATCTTCCCAGCAAAAAGGTCAGCTCGATACACACCGGCGCTGCAGCGAGAGATTTTTCCGGGAAGCTGCTTACGACCGTTACGTCTGATTTATCGCGTGTGCGCCGCGCTTTACTATGGTCGAGCCGACGAAATTAAGTATCTCGCGATAAGTTCCTTCCCCCGCCACTCAATGCACTCTCTCGATGCTTTATTCACCATCGCCTGTTTACTATGCCGTTCTTAAAGCTTTATGGGCTGTGGAACTGCTATGCAGTTCCGACGTTTTCAAGTAAAAATGTTCTCCATGAAGTTTCTAAGATCGCTCTTGAGAAAAACCGGTATAAATAACGAAGATTCCTCGAAATTAGGGAACATGAAAATGCTTCCTCCTCTCATTTCTGCTTTGAACAGGATTATCGGTAGAATCCATTAGCAAATATGTGGCTGTATCTATGCAAGGAGCAATATGATATACTGTAACACGAGATAATGATGATGGCGTTATCACTCTCAGAAATATTACATTTAATCCACCGAACTATTAAGTGAATATCGTACCGTGATAACGACATATCTTTATATACATTTTGTATTTATAACAATTATCTAGTGTTATTGCATGTTATTTTTCCAATATACTTCCAAATCAGAGTTTATAAAGAAAATATTCATTTATGTTACATAAAATGTACAGGATACTTATCCCCGATTCTTCTTATACTTCTTGTGTATGTATATACAAACTTTTATATCAATACAGAGTGTATATTTGTTCACTGTTTAGCTGTGCTTATATCTTCGTAGCGAAATAAGGACTTTTAAATAAGGATTCTGCCAAAGTAAAATTTACTTGAAATTAAATAAAGAACGAAGTTTTGTAATTTGCATCCTTTGAAACTTATTTCGCATTTCTCTAGATTTTCAAATACTTATAATTAGCGACCCCTGAGGCAGTCTTGTTGGACAAAGATCAACTTCAATTACGTCAGGAATCTATATGCAAAAGCAAACGTAAGAAATTTGTAAAACCCTGTATATAGTCTATTGAATTTTGAATGTCGTTAACAGGTGCCGTTTCGTAAGATTAGACACAGACGTTATATCTTTTGAGAAAAAACTAAAAAAATTCGTAGTTATTTTTCTTGCTTTTCATAAAGCATAATGAGATTTATATCGCATTTACTTTAGATTGATTGAATGCAATACATTTTTATTGAATATATATGCGCGAGAGAGGATTATGACGTTATGTGTGCTATTACAGTTAGGATTTGAAGCCATTATCGGCGAATTAATTCAACATGAAGATCGTTACACAATCGAGTTATTGATTAAAATGTAGGTTACACTCTGAACGGTAAATCGCGGTGATTACAATTTACTCGATTCGTGCGAATATTCCGGATCGTTCCGTGAGAGAATTTTCCGCGCCAAGCTAACCGCATCTAAATGCGCATTTAATTTTAGAAAATGCATCGTTAGAGTTGCGCCGATAGTACGGCTACAACTTGTGCATTAAATGAATTCCGTCGGCTAATTTCAAAACTGTTACAATGATTATCGGTGCGATTATAAACTTTATCTTTTGTCGAACCCGCGATCAGGTTCAGTTTCAATTTTGTTGCATACTTATCTGCTCTCGCTACGCTTGATCCGGAAACTCTACAAAAACTCGTTCGCATAGATTGAAAAGGGATTATCGAAGTATCTCCGTTGAAATGGGGGGATACGAATGATATCGCCGTTCTGACAAATCGGGCGATACTGATAAATTACAACCCACGGTGTACTATCAAGATGCCCGTATATTTTCCGAAATTGTTTTGTAAACATAATCTGGGTGTATAATGTGTAACGGTTTGTCACTATTATTTACCATGTATATATTTGTAATTTGACTTAAAAATCATCATTTATTTGACACTTTTATAAGCAACAGTTAAAGTTACAAAAATTTTAACTAATCCTTTTTTTTTTTAGTTCTGTCTTTAGAAAAATTTGTCAGTAAATTTGATCAGTTTTCTTTCATTCTGAATTTGTCATTACTGTCGTCTACTTGTGATAATCGATTATACTTTTATATGGTTTGCAAGATGTGAAATTATAATATTTATAATACTATTAATTAAAAAACAATATTTTAATTTGGAATAAAATAAGAGTTGACAAATAGCAGTCAGCAAAATATAAGTAAAGGAATGAAAGAAAATAAGCAATTTCACCGACAATTGAACCGACTCGGATTAAAGGCTATATAATATTTATCCTGTAACAATACTGTAATAAAACAAAGTTAGACTTACGTAATCCTGTAACAGACTACAGCACACGTATACTGAAGTGAACATTTTCCCTTTAGTTTTAATAATAAACTAAGCAGTAACAGTTTACATGAAGAAAAGTTTATGGATTCAGCTGATAAATATATAATAATGCGCCCGCAAAACTGATTTAAATAATAAAAATTGCAGGGTTTTATCGTCAAAAATTAGTATCTATAATGTTAAATCTATTTTTTATTTACAAAATCAATACGTAGATCCCGTAATTTCTCATTTTTCTTCTCACAATTTTTTCGTTTTTATTTTTTAACTTGTCGTTTATGCAATCGCATTAGATAAATATTAAAGGAGGCGAAAGATGTCTTTGTTATTTAACAAGATGTCAGAAAATATTCTCGTTTGCCAGAGAGATTTCTTTGCGTCATCCTGTATGCACGCATAATGCCGTCGCGGCATGGTTGCATATGATTGCAAGGTGCTAGAAAATTCTGACGCAATCTGCGTCATCTCTACTTTGTATCATTCTTTGATATAAGAGGAGTAACGCAAAATAGGATTACAGTAATACATTGTACAATAAGTATAATAAAAATACATAAGATGGCTAAAGAATAATAGCTAACGAAAAATAGTTTTATCTGGGGGGGAATTCACAACCCAAAATTTTGTACACCAATGCCGATTTTTGGCATTGCTGTAAAACACTGCCGACATTTTCGTACACTGCCGACAATGCTTAGTCAATACCTACAATGCCGTCAATCCTATATATAAATAATATAAAATTAAGGCAATGCCATGCAATTATAAACACTGTCGCGTACTGCCCATTATTATACGTCAATGCCACCTCTATCAAGTTAACCCCCCCACTATTGCAAAAAAATCCGCACTTATTAAAAAATTTAGTGCTATTTATGTGCTGTTGCTCTAGTCCGGATTTTGTTGCTCAAGCCGTTTAGCAGGAAACGGCGATCGAAATGGGGGGGGGGGCAGCTTGTCGTCATAATAAAAAACCTATATAGAGTGCTCAAATCCAAAAAACAAATACACCAGAATTTGTTGCTTTTTTGTTGCTCCAAGATAGCGTAAAAACATTTTTGAAATATAACGTTTTTTTAGAAAATACGGTAGGGGAGACCGGGGCTAACTCGACACCGGGGCAAACTTGACACTAGGCTTTTTGGCAATTTAAATCTATCGTAGAAACTTGCCTTTCCTATTGTAAATGCGTCTTTATGTGCCAGTATTATCAACGGAATTTGGTAACATTCTGAGTTATAGTGTAATTTTTAACGCGACATAAGCGTTTTTGATAGTGAAAAGTAATTTTTTTGATCTCTCGAAAATGGTCTACTCTTTCATCGAGCTTTCGGGCAAAACTAAGCGACGTACAGCAAAATTTTCTTAAGCAATTTTGTACCTGAAGGAACGCTCTTTAAATGTGTACCATTAAATTTGTTTGAAAATTTTAATTAATTGTTGAAAATTGCCTTTAAAAAAATTGTGTCGAGTTAGCCCCGGTCTCCCTTACGTAAGTATATCCGAATACTTAACAGACAGCACTATATTGACTACATCTTAAACAACATTATATTTCCAAAATATTTTTACACTATCTTAAAGCAACAAAATAGTAACAAATTCTGGTATAAACATTTATTCGATTTGAGCACTTTATATATTTTTTTTCGCATGGTGAGGGGTCAGCTTGACACAGAGATTCTAGCCCCACCACATACTAAAAAACACATATAGAGTGCTCAAATTTAAAAAAACAATACACCAAAATTTGTTGCTTTAAGATAGCGTAAACAAATTTTCAAAATATAAGGTTCTATAAACAATGCCACTAATAAATACTGCATCTTCGACCTTTATCTACAACTTCGATGGCTAAAAACTAAGTAAAAGAATTTGTTGCTTGGCTCTTTTTGGTTTTAAAGTATTCTATGGACCGTGCCCTATTAGAATATGCAACTTACGATTTTGTTGCTCGCCCCTAACTGCAAGTAAACAAATTATTTATCTCCGCGTCGACCGTTATCTGCGACTTTGATGGCTAAAAACTAAGTAAAGGAATCTGTTAATCGGCTCTTTTTGGTCTTAAAACTATAAAGTAAAAGAATCTTTTACTTATTGTTAGTTTTTAGCCATCACAGTCGTAGATAACGAGATAACGGCCGACGCGGAAATAAATAATTTGTTTATTTGCAGTTAGGGGCGAGCAACAAAATCGTAAGTTGCATATTTTGATAGGGCACGGTCCATAGAATATTTTAAGACCAAAAAGAGCTGAGCAACAAGTTTTTTTACTTAGTTTTTAGCCATCAAAGTCGTAGATAACGGTCGAAGATGCAGTATTTATTAGTGGCATTGTTTACAGAACCTTATATTTCAAAAACTTGTTTACGCTATCTTAAAGCAACAAAAAAGCAACAAATTTTGGTGTATTGTTTTTTTTTTTATTTGAGCACTCTATGAGTTTTTTAGTATGTGGTGGGGCTAGAATCTGTGTCAAGCTGGCCTCCCATGCAAAAAAAAAATATATAGAGTGCTCAAATCGAATAAACGTTTATACCAGAATTTGTTGCTATTTTGTTGCTTTAAGATAGCGTAAAAACATTTTGGAAATATAACGTTGTTTAAGATGTAGTCAACATAGTGCTATCTATTAGGTATTCGGATATATGTATTTTCTAAAAAAACGTAGGGGGCGTCCACTGCCGTACTGCCGAGTCAATGCCGGATAAAATTCGGACACTGCCTTAGCAATGCTATGCAATACCTCCTGCACTGCCACTGCCACATGTCATTATTACCACTCCCCAACCATTGACGACAATGCCGTCAATATTATAGGCCACTGCTTACTTTTTTCAGTCCACTGCCGAAATTTTGTACACCAATGCCGGCTGTGAATTTCCCCCCAGTTTTATCTTAACTTAATTAAATATATTACGGCATTACGAAATATATTTAGATTAATGCATCATGGAGTTCTAAAATAGCAAGCTACATTATTGTTTAATTTATAATTATTTATTCATAATTAATTAATTAATTAATTAATAATGGATTGGACATATGTGTATAAACATATATATATTATTTTATATACATTATTATGTACATATAGATATACGTGTGTGTATATATAATTATATGTATATGTATATATACACTAAAATAGTAGAGTAACATCATCATCGAATTTTAACGCAATTAATTAATTCATTACTGTTAATTTTCTAATGATCTACTTTCTGCTTGCATACTGACTTTCTATCTTTGAGACGGCAGTATAGGTTCAATATATATTTTCTTATAGAAAATAAATCGACCAATTCTACATAATAGATTTTCAAAGATCATGCAGTTATTCTCTCGATCATTAATGGTCGATAAAATCAAAATGGTTTTTATCTCAAGAAAGTATGTAAGATATAAGAACTTTTTCATTTTTAATCGGTGGTTACTGCACTCGAGTACGGGTGAAAGACTAATCGAGCTGCACGATCGGCAGATTTCTTTCCAGGGACGGTTAACGTGAACACTCATTGACCCGTTGGTAACGGAACATCGCGACCGCGTTCTCGTTCCTTCTTCGTCGGTATTACGCGATAAGTCAGCGCAGGAAACGGCCCGTGGAGGTTCCAAGAGGTCGTAGGAACGCGAACAATCGACCAATAAATTTCCGCGAAAATTCTGACGTGCGGCCAGAACCTTAGGGGGAAAAAAAAACGGACGGAAGATCGTTTTCGAAGTAGGCCAAGGATCGTCGACGATAGAATTATCCAGGCTAGAAGTTCATCTTCATGCAGCAATGTTTTTTTATATTATCGCAATACCAGATTCCTTCGCAACCGCAACCGCATTATTGTCGTATCGTCATGTCGAAGAACCATTTTACTATATTTTTCAACACGGAAAAATATATGAAAGTGTAAATCACATACAAGAAATATGACGTTAATTGTATTAACTCGAATTCCAGCACAATTCTCACTAGCTTGCATAATACTAACACGCAGTAATTAGCGGTTACTTCATAATGACAAATATCATGATGTTAAGCGATGTTGCAGTAATGAAGGATTTTAAGAGACAAACATACCGTTGAGTGTCACATTACAAGATTGTATTGTATATCATGTTGTGTGTTGTAGCACTAGAAGGTAACATTAATTATTAGTAATGTTAACTACAATTATAGGTACAGTATTAACACGAATTTTCGTATTACGGCAAGAAAAGCGCCAACAAACATTTTGAGTTATCTATAATTCTCGTACATTTAAATTATGTTTTAGGTTAATTAACTTGAAACAAAAAATACTATTTGATTCATAATTTTTTTACACGAAAAGAACGTTTTTTTTAACTAAAATATCGATCAAAAAATTTAGCTAAATATAGATTAAAAAATATATAATTATATGCTGGATCGTTCGACTACATTAGATGCTCAAGCTAGTTGCTACAATATAGAATGTCAAAACTTTTTACAGCATTATGATCCTGTATAATTATGTTGATGGTCTAACAATTATTTTCAGATTTGTATCTAGCTTAATTTTATAATATATTACAGCAAAACCATTTTTTCCATATTTTTATATTCAGTTTATAATTTCTTGCAATTTGTGCATATATTTATGCATTTATCAATACGTTACCATTATCTTATAACATCGTATGTATATAGAGGCATAAAGGATGTCGAAACATTCAATGGATGTTAAAGTATATCTAACAATTTTTACCTCTTGCAAAATAAAAGCCGGAGTGATTAGTTGATATAGAATTCATTCAATTATATGGAAATGCATCGTAATTAAAATAGGAGTTACATATAATGTTGAATTATATTACTATACTAATTTAAAAACTTATGTCTGCTTATATTCATTTTAATTAGTTGTTAAACTTTAACGAGCTTATGCATGTTTTAATATTAGCGGAAATAAAGAAAACAGCTGTTTCTCTCATGTTTAATATCAACTTGTTAATAGAACTTTACATTCCTATTATTATAAAATCCTTTTGAAGTCGACTAATATCTATGAGTTTTCTACATTTGAAACACATTTGAAGTTTAATTTACTAAAACTCTATCCCTTTCATATATCCCTTTCATATATATCTATTTAGCAAGTATGTGTCGCGAATACGAAGTGGAATTGCTAATTGATATTTTTGCTTGTCCCATACTTTGGCTGATTAGGCAAATTGATATGTCCTCGTACCTATCGGTGAAGCTTAACGATCATTGGATCCGGATGTGATCACAGGATGTATACGAATAATACTGCGGAATGGTTTCCGCGGAGATCGAACGATTCCCATTACCTGCAAGTGTAACCGAGTTCTACTAGCAGGTAAATGGTGCACGCAATTATTGCCATCAGAGCGGGAAATGCAATTTCGTAGCGCTACGCACGACATACCGGAGTTTGCGATGTGACGAGAGTCCTCTCATCAGTCTACTGACCTTTTTATCCATTAAATGTATGAATAGAACATTTTTTAAATTTCGTCGCTTCTTACAATATTCCGAAAAAGACTTATGTTTTTGTAACGCTTAGTTCAGTTGAAATATTTTTTTATTATTCTATTTATTATGTGTCTTCTCTTCTGCTCGGTTATATAATTTAGATTTTTTTCGATATTTTATATCTGACTTATTTTGATAAATTTATTTCAAGATAATAAATAAATTTCTCACCTTCTCACCATCTTTTTTGGTCAAAATTGTAGTAGATTAAACGGACGCATCTATTTTCCTTAATTACATATCTTATCTATTAAGATTGGCAATTCGATTTAGCGCGATAGAAGTTTCTTCAAATCAGTCACACAATAGAAACTGTTTTTCATCTCACCCGCAAATATTTTACGACATAACAATGAGAATATTTCTGTCTTATTTCTTCAAATATCCCGATGTATATACGCTTCATATACGTCGGCCCATATGTCCATTCCCGAAGTTTTCGAAGCGCGGAGCTTGTTTCTATTTCACATCGCGCCCGCCGCCGAAGTATTTTGGCCCGGCAGGGATTTCCTGCGTGAAAAGAAAGAATGCCATCCAACTTTCATCGTAATATGCGACGAGTTGCCGCAATATGTTGCGAAAGTAATTTTTAAAGTAGAACCGCTGTTTCGGCGGGATAGAGTGCGTATGCCATGCGTGTATGTGTGTGAGTGGATTGAACACGTGCACAATAGGCGGCGCGTAATCGCTGATCCTGTTAAGGATACTCCTTTGTGGCAGTAATGAGAAGATACGTCGCGCGCTCTAATTCGGTTTTAGTGTCGCCGATTATGTCTTCTCGATCGATTACGGGACGTTGGGAAGCGTACGAAACATTCACTGAAGACAATCATGGTATCGCTGTTAAATGACGCATCACTCAACATCAGATCAGATTTAGTGGCCTCGATCTGTGCCATTTACGATAATTGCACGTGGTTTGATTAGTGTATCATCGATCAGGGGCTGAATGATGCAGCCTAAAATTAATGCAAGTCACTTGTGACCCAAATGCATTCGATACACGTTTAATGAATTAATGCCATGCTCCTCTATAGATATTCAATAAGGATCAGTAAATAAATGTCGTAAAGTTAATACTAAGAATTTATACTATGAAATGAGAATAAAAACATATTTATATTTTGCTACATTCTATCTAAGTTTGTTTAAATCTTTAAATGATTCTTCAACATCTCTTTCAAGAGATCGACGACGAGTTGTTAAAGCATTGGATAAATCAAAAGGCTAAAACGGATGAATATTTTGTCAATCGTTTCTCATACTTCGTTCTTTAATTAACGAACTTATTGGTAATGCGAATTGATTGCCTGCGCAAATGGTAATTTAGCCCTGATAGGAACCGTTTAACTTTTAATTGGAATTCGAAGTGGTGCGAGCAATCCGTACTCGTGATTACCAACGCGAATATCTATTTCCGGTATGAGCGCCAGATGTATCGAATTGTCGAATTAACTTTCGCGCCAGGTTCATCAGCTAACGGGCGAGACCGAGCCACGAATCAAGCAACTTATACAAATCGCTGAAATAGGAGCACCGGGTGCATCGTTCGCACGGTAATCGGTGCTGAGTTAACTATAATTATGTCCAACTGAGCCAGTAATTAATTCTAAAGTGAGAAACGATTAATCATCGCGGCTGCGCCGCGCGGTGTAATATTTTACTCAATCTTCCGACAAATATTTCTCCTATCTCACAGAACCGGAAAATCTATATAGGCAACCGGTCGTGATTATGTCTATTTTTTTACGATTAAGGACAGGCCGTTTTTAATCAAGCGTATATATATCTCGACGAGAGGTATTCCTTTGACGAAAATTCTCTACTTACAAGTTAAACAATATTGAAATATTTTTCAAACGGGCATTCCAATGGAATACGTTATGCGAAGGAAAACCAATTACGAATTCATAAGATTATTTGAATTCTTTTAAATTTATTTATTTAGTTAAATATTTATCCGCATCTTAAAAATAGCATTAACAGATGTAGTTTCTTTGCATAAATGCATCCAATACGATTAATTTGAAATTAATTAAGCGGATTATTCTCTCTTTAAGTTCTTTGTAGCAAGTCTTGGAAATATACGCGTATAGTCTGCGGGTCCAAATACAAAAATGTGATTTGCTCTCTGCGACTAGATAAAAATGGATTTATCTGATTTTCGTTTTAATCTCTTCTCTTTTCCATCCAATCGTAAACAGATAAAACAATGCGATTTCTACGTAATGAGATTTATTCATCGTATGGGGGAGCACACGATACCTCGATTGTTTAAGCAGATTCTGGGGTGACGTTCGAGTATGGCTCGGCGCCAACAAAGCCACACCCGAAAGCCCCGGCAGCGCGTCGTGTGAATCGTTTTATACATATATTCGAACCGCAGGTAAACGATATACACGGGCAATTATTTGCAGTGTGTGTTGTTGGAATAGACAAAAACAGACAAAATTCTATCGTACAAAAATACCGAAGGCTGTATTTGAATTGACTAAAAGGCGAATGCAGACATGAATTTCACGCTTTTCTATGCCCAGTGACATGTTTTGATTTAGTTTTGGTTGGGCATTTAAAATGGTTTAGAGAAAATCCAATTCCAAAGTATAAACCCTGCAGGCACCAAATAGTTTCAACCAGCATATGAAAACAATCGGATTCTCAAATAATTTTTTTTAGCAAAATCTGATAATAAATGGTCAAACAATTGACGTTAAATTGTCCAAAGTCTCTATTAAAACAAAAAATATTTTTTACGTTATCAAAAAGAAAAATTTTGATATTTGTATCATATTTTAATACATTTCACTTATCAGGACAATGTATTTATACTATCTTTATATGTTGGACTATTTATTTTTGTAATTTTATTCTTTTTTTAGCATTTACTTTTCTATTAGGCTAATTTATCGAGATTGGCTCCGTTTTGAGTAAGAGTTATCTCGACAGTTCCCGCAATAATTGCTGTTACAGCCAATAAATGGACTACGTTTATGTTCTTATAGTTCCATTTGGCTCACGAAATTTCCTTCGTGCGACGCTCGAAGCCTTTTTTCCGTAACGCAATTCTTTTCCGTGGGACATTGCTATTCGAGACATCTTGGGAGAGACGGAAAAAGAAACCCGCGGAGGAGAGAAAGCCGAAAGGTAAAGAATAGCCTCGTATTCGTGCAATGCGGTTCTGCGAGATAGAGTCAACCGTAATTTGAGTCCATTCTTCGACCTTCCGGAATTCGTCGTTCGTGAGGCTCACCACTACCGATGCTTAATTTTCCCCGGGTCTTCTTATCTACAAGCATCCACTATGAAAATTATTACTTGTCGTCCCGAGTTTCCCCGAGATCTACAACTTTGTTCGAACCTACATTTTTGCGCACGTTTGCTCTTTACATCTATTTCTCCGCCGCGCTGTAATAGTAATGTTACAAACTACTAACTAGCCTAGTTATCAAGTAATCTGCACTTATTAACTATTAGGTTGTTTTCAGTATAACGTAGTTAAAATTGTAGTGCAAACCAAGCAAGTGAGCGCGAACAAACATGAATGTGCACGTATTTCGATAAGTTTAATTCCTTCAAAATTGGCTCCGCGATTCGATCGCTTCGTGACTTTCACACCCAGGAAAAAAAGACTCGATGATAACGATTAACGACACAGAATAGAACGCTGAAAGACGTTTATACGAGCGATAGCAGACAACGCCGAGCAATAAACTTGGTCTGGCACTGCGAGGGTTTAGGTAAAATTGCGCTCGATAAAAAGATGTCTGTCGGTGATTTGTCGCCGTGCGCGAATGCCATCGAGCAACTTCGAAGAGGTTTAAAAGGCGATAAACGGTTTGTTGCGTAAACCGCGGCGCCATAAGATCGAGGGATAATGCGTCGCGACGTCAATTTAACCTTCCACCGTGTGTGATTTGTTGGGTTTACTCAATGAGCGAAAGAATCGAAGACCTAAGCTTTCACACAGTGTCGACTATTTCTCTTCGTTTATTGAACGATGGTGACGATTGAATTGTTAGAGAAATTCCATTGGCATCTCTCTGCAAAAGGATGTCTATATAGATAGCACATCGAGAGAGATATATATGTTTGATTTGCAACTGAAATATTTTGCGTAATAGAGATTCGTAGAAATAATGCGTACATTTGTGTATTCAGTCAGTATATTTTATCCGATTAAACAAAGAATTTCGAACTAATCAAGACCTCTTCACGAATATAATTTGGAAAATATTAACGTATTACTCGAAAAGTTTGCGCGTACTATACGATCGTGTTCCAACATATACTAATGTGAAAGCATCTCAGCAGCGAAACAAATATTGCAAATTACATAGAGAAATTAAATAGAGAAAGTGCCGTCTTCGGTTGGGCTGCAGTGTCTTGGTGTAGCCTAATAATAATATTTCTGTGTGAATTTCACAGTACCGACGGAAAGTTTCGGGACAACGTGAAGGCGCAATTGTGCCTTTCATCCAATACAAGTATGAATCAGTGAATGTCGTTATAATTACGCACGAAGGAAAAGGAGGGAGAAGGGGTTTCCTAATTTGATATAACGTCGCAGTTTAGATATGTTTTTAATTAATCCAATCAATTAAGTAAAATACGACTATACAGGGTTGTCTCCAAACTTTCCGCCGGTACTGTATATACCTATTTTTTCCAACTTGCAATTATCAAACTGCGCGCCGATTACTTGTCGGTCTTGGCATGCAGAGTTTTTTTGTTGGAACAATAAATCCACATATTTAAATCGATAATAGATTTAACTTCTAATTCTAATAAGCATCCCTTTTAAATCACTGTAAAAAATTTATTGCAAAAAACATTACTCCAGCCAGAGTTATTACAAACGATAAACGAAAATAAATAAAGTTGGACCGATATGAATCTTATAATTAAATAGAGAAGATGCCATCTTCGGTCGGGTTGGATCCAAGGTTCGGACCCTCTTTCACAATTCGTGATGGGCATTTTTGCCAATTTGATCACTGAGGCACGTGATAATATTTAATAAATAATCGGCGGGCAGTTTGCTAACAATAAGTTGGAAAAAGTATACAAAATTTATACAGAAATATTATATTATTAAGCAATCAAGATCCGGACCGATCGAAAATGACATCTTTTCTATTTAATCGTAAGATTTATATTGATTCAATTTCATTATCATCGCATATTAATTGATTTATCGTTTGTAATAAAGACATGATATAAAAGATCTTATTTATATATTAATAGTTTTGTATATTTAAGAAAAATGTGTTTACTATATAAACATGTTGAAGAAATGTCACATTTCTTCTTGAAATTGTATTCATTTAATTTACATGAATATCTATTGTTAAATAAAATATTACTACGAGGAATAATAATAATTATTATTATATTAAAGTTTCTCTGGGAACGAAACTTCGAATCATTTTTAATTTTGTAAAATAAGTTTTGTACTCTAGGCAAATGTAATTGATTCAAAAATTTTAATTTTCGCTAAGCACATCGTATAAAAGAGGCGACTCATGGAATTAAAGAAGTTGTGTTTTCTATGTCCCTCTATTCCGGGAAATTCATTAAAAGTTTAATTCCGTCGTTGTGAATATATCCACGAAGCCTTTGTTATAGAGAGAAGTGAATCCATTCTAGTCCCTTGGTCGTTGTTCGATAAACTTTTAATTAGCTATCTACATTTCTCTATCTATCTGGGCACAAAACCTTGTTATGTCCTTCGCGCGATAGACATAATTGATTAAATAAATCGAAGGCTCGAAAAGGATAATTGGTTGGAATAACCCACACGTGTATGACGTCAATTACTAATTGCCGGCATTTGTTGCGCGCTTTGATTCTATAGATATTTGTTTTTTTTTTTCGATCTGATCTATTTTATTTAAAAATAGCTTGAAATGTACGCGTGTATGAATAATGTAATATCTGCCGATATTTCGATAAACGAATTAATATGCGACATTCGTTTCTCTGTCGAGAAACTGTCATTTCACATTGATATTGGAACATGACTATGTAGTACGCGCAAAATTTTCGAGTGATACGCGAGCATATAAAATAGAGAATAATTTGTGTTTATGATGCGTGCAAAATATGCGGGATAAGAGTAACAGATGTAAAATGTTTTCTAGTAGTTTTATAAATGTACGGGTAAATTAAAGTGAGCGCACAAACGTTTCTAGTAATAAATCCTTGATGTTATCCGCCAAAAAGTCTAACGAATTATAACTGACTGATCTCTATACATATAATGTCCAACATTTATGTCAACGAGAAGAACGATTTAACAACATATTGACAATACCACAGTTAAAGATTTCAATTTTGAATAAAGTCTGAAGTGGCGTGAATTTCGAGCAACGAAATTGCGATATGGAAAGTCCGTGCTATTTATCATCAATCAATCGCTGACATAGAATCTAATGCACGTTGTATTTGACACGCGGCTTGCTCTATTTCAAAGTACTGATATAGCCGAAACGCACGGAATTCGCTCAAATATCCATTGTTGAGTCTGACTTTATCGGCTCGCACAGAGCCAGACAGGCGCTCACGCTAATCCTAGATTTACAGAAAGCCAGTGAGGGAAACGAGTACAAAACGTGGGAATTCCTAGCTGTAACCTATATATATATATATATATATATATATATATTTTATATATATATATATTGTGTGTATATATATATATATATATATATATATATATATATATTGATGTATACAATTATGTATTTACTCAAAAGAATTTTGGCAAGTACAAAACGAATGCCAAGGTAGACCCAAATAATAATACGAAGAAAAAATTCTACATGCTAGTATCTCTGTTTTCCCCTCTTTTTAAAACGATATTTCGAATATAAAGGAGGGTATACATTTGAAGCATTTTGGAGAGCCCGCAGGGATTATTGGATTCATTTTTTTTCCACTCAGAATCACTTGCTGAATCTGAGAAAAATGGCCAAAAACATTGTAGTATTCAGTAAAAGTTTTTAAACACACTTTACACCGAAGGAAGCAACGGTCGATTTAATAAAATTTTGCAGAATTTGATAAAAGCAAGTGATACTGAGTGAAAAAAAAAAAAAAAAAATGAATTCAACGATACCTGAATGCTCTCTAAAATTCCTAAAATGCATATCGTCCTTTTTATCATCTTTGAGAACTAAATTTATGTCTAGTTATTTACAGATATATTTATTGCCTTTTCTTGGACTATTATGGCGAAATTCAACTCGTAATTCAATATCGTTAATTTCTTCCAGTCGACGAGTTTCTTAATCGGTTTCGCGTTCGCGCCCGAAAGGAACACATGATTTGTCGTTGCGGACCGGTAATTAGCGCCAGTACCAATAGTTCGCGGCTGAATGAATTTATCGGCGAACTGTTGAGATTTTTTGCTCTCTTGTAGCATTCAAAACGCATTTTACTTATTGTATTCTTCTTTCTTCAGCCATCGATTTGCGAGGCGACATATATATATATATATAGACTACATGTGAAAGTAACAGACGTGCATTAACACACAGTCCTTTATAAATTTATGGACACAGCTGGTTTGGTGAAATAAAATGTAAATCTCAAGTGAAATATTCATAAGTAATTATTCAACTCTATGATAATCGCGAAACACGCAGATAAAACATTGAATTCTTTCCATACCTTCTTCAACTTCGTGTACTCGATGTCCCAATCGTGTTGTTTCTTAGAACGTTTTCTTCTCAAACATGTATGCCGTGTGTCGCATACATTCCCGTTTACTTTTATTTATATCCTGACAGCGGCTCCTCATGTAGAGTGTACACTCGTCCGATACTTGCTCGATTTGTCGCGGCTTCGATTTCTCGCGTGCCACTTGTTCACGTCGGCGACGGTTACGCGGTCGCCAAGTCTCTCGGGAACGATCTCGCGATTATGGACGACAGTTCGCAGTTCGGCAGTGCTTTTTCTCCGCGCTTCTCCATCCGGACCGCTGTCTGTCAATCTATCTTGTCATTTCTCCGACATGACGGTTTCGTCACGGGAAAGTTTTGATCGAATTAACAAAAAAAGACAACCAGTGCTTTCCATAATACATACGAGACCGGCGACGTATTGACACTCGCAGGCAGCAGTTAATCATTCATTAATAAACAATTCTCCTTATAGAAATTTAATACTGTAAGTGATTTTTTGGCTAGTGATTAATCATTTAAAAGCACTATTAAAAGCACTATTAACAGTGCTTTTAATAGTGCTTTTAAGTGATTAATTACTAGCCAAAAAATCACTTACAGTATTAAATTTCTATAAGGGTCGATGTAAGTGATTTCCGCAATTTTACGAAAATGTCGTATGTCATATTTATATTAATTTGTTACTGAAGACACACATTGAATATTGGTTTAAATTTCTTCCTTATATTAAAATAGAAATACTGCGATCGTAAGTTTGTAAGGATAGCGGAGTTCAAAATAAATCAAAACGAAACACGCACCGCATAAAGGACTGTATTGTACGTGCCGCACGTACCTAGATAACATAAATAAATGTAAACAGATATAAGAAATATTGAAAGATATTGGTGTGAGTTGGCTGGCTGTAGCGATATCGGCAGAAAAATTGCAGAGTCCAGTGAATCCGCAGTAATAATCGCTCGCATCTATCACGTCTGATTTGCAACGTTCGATTTATTCAGATTTATTTTCACGGCGACCCTAGGCGCATTTCTCACGTGGGTTTTCTCCGCGTGTGGAAATATTCTCCTCCCCAGTTACTCCACCGCGGATTTTATTTATCGATTTCGTTCGATTGCGCGCGCGATTTCGCATCGTGACAAGCGTAATTTCCGGTCGAGTTAGAAACTCGCGGCAGCGCTGCACCGTTTGGTCAAATTTCGGGCGAGAAATCACGGCAATGTATTATTGAATAATAACGTCCATAATTAATACTTCAGTTCCTCCGCGCGTCGACAATAGCGCGCGTTGCTCTGATTTCATTAAACGTTGTGTAATTTATGCAGCGAGTTCCACCGTGTGACCTGGAGCAAATGAAATTCATTGTTGCGCAATGAAACGACCTTTTTTCGATAAAGCGGTTACATTTTGCAAATTAAATGTTGTGAAAGTACCGCATTAAGAATCTCTTTGATTTACCGAACATACTTTCGTAAGCACAAACTCGGCATAAAAGAGCGTAGACAATGAAAATGAACAATTAACATGAAATAATGTAACAAGAATTTTGATCTTTAACGAAATGAAAATTATTACAAATATTCACGTCGTACTGTGTAATGTTATTATTCGGAATCGTAATAACACTAAAGTAAAATGTAAAACGAATAATGTCTTTCCCCGAGCAAAACGTGAATTGTATTAAAAAAGTAATGATAACGGTTTTTGATTATAAAGTTTCATTGTATATTTATTTATGCATCTATATAACAAACGAAGTTACATAAAAAATAGTGTATTACGAAAATGATTATCGAATATTCAAATTGACAGATGAAAAATGACCGGAATGCGAAGAAATATCGAAATCCGATATATTCGAACATATTTCGAAAATGATCGAATATAGAGAAGATAAAGTTTCGGTTCAGATCATGGCATAGTAATTTTATCAATATAATACTCAGCCAAGTCAATAGTTAATATTATAATGTATCAAATGCCGAGGCAATTTAATGTAATATTGATAAAATACATTCAATGTATTATTAATAAGTTGCATTATTCATTATTAGTTTTTATTAGTAAATATACTTATTGCTAATAATTAACATTAATACATGTTATATGTTTAGGCTATTAGAATTATTAATTATGTAAAATCTACTTAAAAATATTGATTTAAAGTAAAATCGATACAGGATGAGCACAGCGCGATATCGAAAACGCGAAAATCGCGCGTTGAATAATCGAAGAACAAATACCGGACAGCTCATTTTGCTGCCAATTATCGTTAGCCCTCGGTTCCTCGGCTCGGCCTGCTACGGGATTATTTACCACTCCGGAAACTACTGCGACTGCCGCGCTCTATTGCGCTCTCGCAAGTGTAAGCGAATGAACTACATACGTCGGCCGGTATTTGTTTCATACGTTTCCGGCGCGTGAATACATAATGGCATTCCAAAAGGATTGTTTGCCCGACCAGGTGACAACGTATACCCAATGGTAAATTTAAACGTTGCCGTGGCTGCTTTGTGCGGCTTGTCGTTATAATTTATCCCGGCAACAAAGAACTCCCTCATTTGCTGAACATTTTCGGATGGCACTTCCGTTCACCGTAACCCCAGTGATTATTCCGAAAACGCGCGCTATTAAAGAGCGCTTTGAAAGAGCTAATGTATGCGAATCAACTGATACAATGCGGATTGTTTTAGTTATTCATCGAATCGCAGCTCTATTTTTCCGTTGCTAAATGTAATCACATCAAATGGTGATTTTTGTAAACTTGATACGCAAAGCAAAATATGTAATGCATATTTTCTGCTTTTGTACTATTGTTTTTATTGTACTTTATACCTTCTGGTGTCATATGGAGTTAAAATGTCGCATTTCATCTTCGCGTTGCTTTATCTACCATACGCACAGTTAGTTGTATTAATAAATTTCAAAATATTTTTTTACAGTTAATGGAAAAGAACAGCGATAATATTTTTATTTTTTTGTGAGAGTAGTACAATGACCCAAATATATTTATAAAGTTATTTACAAAATAAAGAGATTTACAAAATCTCTCAGAATTAAAATGTTTCTCTTTGCAAGTAAACTGCAGTTTAATGAAATGAATAGTCTCAGACAGAAAAACTTGAAAACCGTATATTTCTAAAAAATTTTTAAAGAAATGTAATTTATTATTGTTGGAGAAAAATATTTACTATTTATTTAAACAATTAAAAATAAAAATAAGCTTTTCCCCCATTAATCGTCAAATATTAAAGTTTTTTTTTTACAATAAAAATTATTTTTATTTTTAATTGTTCAATTAAATAGTAAATATTTTTCTCTAATGTGGTCGGACACTGGTACGTGTCCGACCACTGGGACATTTACCTTAAATCTTTGTAAAAATGATAACAACTGTAAATATTTTGATAGTGTTATATCTTTGACTGACATCAAGAGCAATATTTCGATGGAGACAAATTAGAAAAAACATTTGTTTCTACCTTCTTGGTTTAATTAGAAAACATGGCTTTTATGATCACACGTTGCATAACAATTTTTATTTTCACTTTCAATGGAACTAACTAATTTTAATTAACTTTCTATCTAGAATAGACCTGTATATGTATATGTCGTTTAAATTGGATAATTTAATTAGTTGTGACATAGCAGGGCATACACGGGATGATTTTTACTGTATTCCGCAACAAAAGTAATAATAGTTTTATTCTATTCTATTATGCAACTATATCAACTATATGTCACAGAAAATTATGGTAATATTATAACAGACAAGAATATTGTTGAGAGAGAAAGAGGGAGGAAGAATGACAGCTTTGGCAAAAATAAAGGGTTTTTTGTTGAGTTTGCTGCTTATCTTAAACCAATTTTTGATATTAATCCAATTTTGCCAAGTAACCAGATATTATAATTTAACGAAACATTGTGTTTTATAATTCTTTCAATCTGACATTCTTCGACAAATATATACGTTATACCTATATGAATGAGCGTTATAAATGCAATTTTTTGTATTATTACGTTTTTTCGTAATTCTCAGTTAATAAAAAAAGAAGCGTAAAGATGATCATCTTTTCGAGAAACCAATAAATTTCAAATTTACCACAGTCACTTTAATTAGGTAATTGAATTCGTTGGGGAAATATATTTTAATGCATAAATAATAAAAATATATTCTGATATTACATTAAAGCGATTTTTGGAAACGTCGAAATTATTCGCATGATTTACGAGTTTTATTTTATTATATTCAGCATTTTTCAATAAAAAATGAAAAAAGAGAAACACATATACAGACAATCGTAAAGCGGAAAATTGTAAAATTGCGCGCTTAAAATACGCGCAATATTAATATACCGATAATTTCATTTCGTGCGAATACAATTCGAAACGGAATTAATATTTCCAACGTTAATCTGGAATTGACAAAAAATTGAAGACTGACGCGGTGGTAGCATTCTGAATCGCGTTCTCCTGAAGTTAATATTTAAAAAAGATGTAAAGGCGGCATAAAGGGAAAGCTGTCTTGTGTCTTGTTTGTGCATATGCGCGTTTTATTCGACTATACACATACAGTCCGTCCCAACGGACGTCAGCCCACTTCCTCATAATGAAGTGCATTATAAAACTGGATTATTCTGACAAGGCTTTCGCGCTGTATTTACATTGTTCCTACTTCGCGTACGTTAAAGTAAAGCTCTATGATGATTCCTTCCATCAAGATATTCCATCGTCTCGAGAAAAATTTTACATTCAACAATAATATCTATCTTTTCGTTATAAATATCGCATGTATTTTATTTATAAAATATATTTTACTGCGTAGATAAGCAATGCACAGTATACAGTATAATGTATAATAATACTTACTCTCATCTAAATGTATAGTAATTTTCGCTCTTAAAACGTTTTTATTTAAAAAACTATATTGATTGCCACTTTTGTGATATTATATTCCTTATACCTTGATTTAGTAATCTTTTGTGCGTGTTCAGAAATTATAAGTTCAGATAGTATAATAACATGAAGATGCAAATAACTGATCTTTATTTACATCTTTCTTACGAGTGACAATGTCATCTAAAGATGAGTAATGTTCATCATTAACTTGGATTATAAGAAAAGCAAACAAGCGAGTCAAAAGCGATAGAAAAAGTTTCATTCTGAACGCGTTCAGAAGTTTTTTTCAATAAAGACATCCCGAAGTACCATCAATTAAAGCCCTCGTTCATATCTGTCAATAAAAGTGACAGTAAAGTTTCTTTTATCGTAACAGTATGTCCTGCGCATATTAATTTATTTACTATTAACGCGAGTTACCGTACAACAAGGCATTCAATATGTACATAATATTTTCGCTCCAGCACCGATAATATAAAGCGATTAGTGACCGGACGTAATGACGATAAATGACATAAGCGCTAAAAGCGTGTATATCCACGGTTAGCGTATATACCCGTTAGTTTATACGACATGTAAATACGATTGACAACCTCGCAATCTCCAATTTGTGTCGTTCGATTGAAATAACAGTGCGACTCATTTATTATTTGTTTTACCTACAAACGGCGCGGAAAAAGTCGGTCGTGGAACGCGTACGTCATTAATGAGGCACTCAGGAACTACATTCCCAATTAGGATGCATTACATACGTGCAGCGTTTAAAGCCTGCAATTAGTGCGACGCGATATAACATTCTGTATCCTAGCTGCTGGCTGCTGCAAGCCAGACGGTCGACGCGGGACATTTGTAATGCGGCCGTACGTCATTCTCTTATTGCGCGTTACTTTATTAGACGCGCCGGCCGAATTTTGCCGCTCTCCAGCATTTTAGCGTGCCGACAAAAACGCACGTGCACGCGTCGCGAGTGAGCAAATAGCAGGTGCAATTTCCGCAGAGCGACGCGGCTAAGAGCGGTCGTTCGGTTCACGGTCTTGGGATGTCGCGATGTCCATTGCACGAACATAGGAGTGCCGGGTAACGAGATCATAAAACGTGCGACTATCCCACGTGAAAGCACGTAGCTGCGCAATCTCGTACATTTTATTAATACGCAATAAACTCGGGAAAAATTTCGCACGGCTATTCATGCTTTTTGCAACACTTTTAACCTTTCACGATTTTAAATAGAGGTAAATTCAGCGCGGTGATGTTTATGATACTCTTGTACTTACTTCAAACGTTAAACGATTACGATTTTATAATTCAGTGCTCTTTTTTAATCGAAAGTTATTTTTTATTAAACAGAAGCAAAGAGATATAGTGAGTTTTTCATCGTTATGCATTGGTCATTATTGTTGATATTGTTCACTACAACGAGGTGATATAAACTGATTGTGAGAAACGTCTGTTGAAGACATGCCTGTTCAATTGACAGTCGAGAGTTGAAACTTAAAAGATGATAGTTTGGAATTTACATATGAATACGTATGAGTATGTAAATTCCGAAGTTATGTAACCGACACACGTGAACATGTGTGCCTGTGTACAACCCAAACTATCGCATTTAAATAGTACTTCGAAAATTACATTTCATAAACGGAAGGAGCAACGTTGAATCACAATAAAGTTTCACGTGTCACGTATAAAGTTTCACAACGCGCGCGCGCGTGAAGGTTTAGCGCGTATTACGCGATGTCACGTATAGAGGATACTCGCATTCTCGTAAAGTACACTTCGCAAAAATACGGAGTTATATGTGGGAGGATTGCAAACACCAAAACCGCGGGTGTAGATGTTGTGTTGTACGCAGCGCAAGAGTCGCTGGAGATCTTTCGGTTAATTCACGCGATGCATTTTCACGCTTATGGACCGACATCCATCGACGATAATTGCCCGTTCCATCTTTACGATAGAGAGACACTTTGGACAGGTTTTTAGGGAGCTTTGTCTGTTCTCTCGCGCATGAAAAATCGTTCCGCCGACGTGTTCCGGTCGTAGCGAAGTTACGAGGGCTTTTATCAATAGAGTGTTCAATTCTCTGCCGCGAAAAAATGAGATGGTACCAAAAACGTTCCACAAAAATATCAACGGGTTTAATGGAATGAAAAAGTTAACGAGTTATTTTAACATTTTATAAAGGACAGTCATTTTCAATGTATAGTATCAAATTTAACAAACTAAACGCGCTTCCCACGAAAAATGCACGACGTTAAAATAATAATGAAATGTTTGATAAAAAGGAGCAACTTTCGAGAAAATTCTGAAACTAAGAAAATATATTTTAAATAATGTATCAACTTTAGAAACATTATTAAATGAACTTAAATTAAATTAATCGAAATAGATTTATTTTCTTTTGTAAATTTATAATATTATTTACGTGGTGTTCAATCAAATTCATTGTCCACGTGTATGTACACCTACATCGCTAGTATGATGATAGAATTGTCTCTTGTTATTTTCGGCACAGAGCGCAGATATTTTTCCAGAGGATTCCACGTATATTCTGGATGCGAGTTTTATAATTCTCGATATGCTATTTGTTTTGTCATCGAGATGGCTTTGCAACATATCTCGAGTCACGATAAACCGAAGGCGCAAGCTGTGTGCCATACGCCTTGATCCTCATGCATATTCAAATCTAGATTGCCGTATACCATGTGTACATCGTCCATCCCCGAAATCCAAACGTTTTCCGCTTGCGTCGGTTCATAGCGTTGCTCTCATCTCTCACCTTTATGCGCGATCTTTATCATTTAGTGTGAAGTAAAAGAGCCGGACAAGTACGGCATTTGTTGCGCCTCATGTTTACAAGAAATTAAACAAGTTTTAAATATTCATTCTCTATTAGTAAATTATCTTCAACGAGATATACAAAATCTTTGTGTTATATCACACAGGCTAAATATTGCTTCCTCATAGAGGAAGCTTTGTTTTCGTGAATTTCGTATATGAACCTTTGATTGCGTATAAAGTTGGGTTTAGTCAACCAAATTTAAAAAAATTATATATGAAATAGGAGTAGAAGAAACCAACGAAGAGTTGGTTTTTGAGTTTTTTCTGCCAATATGTTCAGATTGTTGTAAAACGTCGAAATATCGCCTAAAAAAAATGTCCGTGTGTATGTATGTATGTATGTATGCTTTTGTTGTCCGTATATGCTCTAACTTCCGTAATTTTTGAGATATCGGGATGTTTTTTTTTTTTAATTGATAGAGTATCATTCAAGGAAGGTTGCAGTATTGAATTTGGCGATGATCGGTAAAGGAATTCTTTTTTAAAAAATTTTTGAATTTTTTTAGAAATGTCCGTGGTTGCTCTAACTTCCGCAAATTTGGAGATATCAATTTATTTCTAATTTTATTATATTTTTTAGTCTTTTCTACCCTTATTTTATATATAATTTTTTAAGATTTGGTTGATTAGATCCAGCTTTATACGCGATCAAAGGTCCATAATTTTGATCGCATATAAAGCTAAGTTTAATTAACCGAATTTAAAAGAATTATATATGAAATAGGGGTAGAAAAGATTGAAAAATATAATAAAATTAGAAATAGATCGATATCTCCAAATTTGCGGAAGTTAAAACTTCCTCTATGAGGAAGCCATGTGCAAATTTCTAATTTGTACAATTTTAGTGAATTGTTTATCAACAAGATTTTGATTTACGGCGAATATTCCCCTTCAGACACAAATAAATTTATTACACTAAGCTATTAAGTTAATGTTGCGAACATATCATTCCACAGTACGTTTGCAAGTTAATTAAAGAGATGTTTAACGGAATCTATTTAAATACGCTTGTCTGACGTCATTTCCGCATGCACACATATGGCAATTTCATATCAATGACATATGACCAAAAGAATGCGGAACATATTGATGCATTGTGAAATTATTAATTATTAATTATTCTCGTTATATAGAATGGAGTTGACAGTAGAATACATCTACGCAAGTGGCAAAACAGACGCGTAGTAGATAACCAGATCGCGTTAGTCAGCGGCGCGGTATAAATATCGTTAGTGCACTGCGATGCAAACATTAACAGTGCAGGCATTGGCAAGATAGCAAGATGAAAATAACAGTGGTCTTCATGGTCTTGGCGGTCGTGGTGTGCGCCACGGCCCAGGAATCCGTAAGTTTTAATTCGAACATGATCGCTTATTGATGAATTTCTGGAGAATAATGACGTTCTATTTTGCGCAAAGGGACAAGTACCTTGGTCCGTCGGCCCAAATGTGTTACCAGGAATACCAGGCAGCCCCATTGCATATAATCGGCCAAAGACTCTATTGGAATCAATACCATTCCCAATTCCATTGCGTCAATTAATAGATCCACTTGGATTGTTCCACTCTACTGAACAACGCTCTATCTCTTGGCCTTCTTGGCCTTGGTTACGGTCCCTAGGAAAACCTAAAGCAACCTCTGGAAACATCCCAACAACATCCGGAAGTGCATGGACAAGTGTACCAGGGATACCTGAAAGTGCATGGACAAGTGCACCACGGTTACCTGAAAGTGCATGGGCAAATGCAAATGACGAGATCCCAACTGGAATCCTAACTGGAATCCCAACTGGAATCCCAAATGGAATCCCAACTGGAATCCCAACTGGAATCCCAACTGGTATCCCAAATGGAATCCCAAATGGAATCCCAACTGGAATCCCAACTGCAGTTCCACCACAATATGTACTAGGATAAGAAATGTAAAAACTACCAAGGAAGGAAACAATGGCGAAATATTAAGATTTCATTGGGAAAATATTGTAATATAATTATTTTTGTAATTAACAAAATAAATTATCACTGGGAGTAATATCTAAATTAAATATAGCGACAAAATTATATCGAATGCTTAAATATGAATAAATATAATTTTCCAAATATAATTTTCCCTTTTTAAAAAAAAACTAATTGCGAATATCCGATACAATATTCAATAATTATTGAATAACTAAACGAAATCATAAACATAAATAAATGATAAAATTTACATTTTTCTCTATAAGATTGAATTAATTGGCACCAGAAAGCAAATTCTTTTTATTCAAAGAACCATATCAGTAAATAAATACAAGACACATTTTTATCTATTATCTACTTTGTCAACTCTTTATATATCTTATATGAAAAAGGAATTACGATTCAGAGGGGATTTAACAATATGTAACAACGCGAAAAAATTCGCGGAACTTCGACTTTTGTGTAAAAGTATCTGAAGCACAACTGTGGAGTTGAATAGTGGTGCGCGAAATACCGGGATCCCTCCGGATGTGGCTATAGGAAACTCCCCTACAAACTCCGAACGGTACCACGTCCGCACCATTTTGCCATTCTTCGACTAATGCCTAGCTTATAAAGTCTACGTGTTGCGAGAATATATTAAGCCGAGCATGGCATGTTGTACTGAAGTTTTCTTAGTTTTTCATTAATAAAGTTACTCTACCACAGAGTTAGAATATATTCGTGGATCCTTGAATATTTAAATTTGTGGCCTTCAGAAAAGTTGAATTTGCAGTTCCTTAGGTGGTTAGAATGTTAAACTTTAATTGTCTTTGGGCTTTCACATTCTGGGATTCTAAGGCTTTAAATTTTGGGATGTTTAAATTTTTGAAGTCCATAGATCTTAACGTATTTAAATTTTTAAACGATAGGTTCTCTCAATCCCACTTTTTGGAGCTCATACCCCAAATATTTAATTTTGCCAATTTTCAAACTTTAAGATATTTTTAACATTTTTTTAGATTTTTTGAATATATCGAATTCGATCATTTCGATATTTCAAACAAGTTCTTAATTTGTAAAGAATTCTATAAAATTTTGTAGAATTGAAATGTTTAAAGTCCAAGAATTATTATTAATTAAAACTATTATCATATTATTATTGTTAATCAATCTATTATCGCGAATAAGCTGATTTAAAATATTCTGAATAGCTATTAGTAATAAAATCAACAATGCGGTACGATAAGTTACAACAATAGAGGTATTATTACAATATTCCCTATAATCTGTAAATTATCAGGAATTATCTGAAAGCCATAGATTTTAATAGAACAATGAATAATATAATTTAATGTTAAATAACGCGAAAAACTTCCTTTAACTAACAGCTTTTAAGTATTTATACGAATCCGATGTGAACATGAACGAAAGAGGAGTTTTGCCGTAATTATCTCGATTTTCCACACACATAATTTACAATAGCGCGCAGTGGTCGAATGTATGAATGTGTTTTGCATGAATCTCGCTTCACGCAGTGACAGAAACATGCGATCTCGGTAGTCGACAGGTAAGGATTACGTAAATGCACAGAAATGCCTGGAAATCCTGACGCATTCACCGTTAACGCGTAAGCAAAAAATCTTTACACACTCGCACTGATGCAGTAAAACGAGAACTTGTTGACCTGCGTAATTCCTCCTAGTTTATAAATTAAAAAGATGAAAGCGCGATATTCGAGAATTTCACGCTAGCAAAAAATTGTAAGTTTATAGCGAATATTTTGAAGTTATTGGCGCGTATAATTGGCGTATAATAGTCGTGTGTAATTAGCGCATACACAAATAGTGGAATATATTAATAATGTTACTCTTGAACATCTGAACATAATTTACAGTGCCATTTATTTCTACAATAATCGTAATATTAGAAAATTAGGCTCGTAATATGCAAAGTAAGAAGATAATAGGTCAACGAAACGAGTTGAAGAAAAGATGTAATACTGAAATAAGGTTTATTTGTAAATATTAAGTAAAACACGTATGTGCAATGGTAATTTTAATTTAAGTTAGTGTTTAATTATACTAACAAGACTATTTTTAATTTAATATTATTTTTTGTATTTACTTAATGTACTTGTAAGAAAGATTAATAATATTAGATTAATAATAAATAAAGTCGAAAAAAAGACGTTAATTTTTACTTAATATTTACAAATTATTTCAATATTATATCTTTTCTTTAGCTCGTTTCATTGGCCTATCACCTCCTTACTTTGCATAAAATAATCGAATTTAATCATAGCACAGAGTTAATAAGAATTATTTAAGATTAACACTTTCCTGATGCGTTGTACTTTCATTTCCATAAAGAAAAAATTCTGACACATAATGTATCAATATATTTCATGTATGCAATGCGCATGGCACTTATTGCTTCATTCATCATTTATGCAATATCACGGCTGTACTGTCAGATCTTGAATCGAAGGATATCTTTTCTCACAATAACGCCCCAACATTGTCCTTTCCTTCACAAATCCTTAGGATCCTTCAATCTTATCGCGTCCTCCTCTCAATTCCCCCTCGGAAAGCATCGTGCATCATTTCGCATTCTTTTCTTCGCCGTCCAAGCGGATCGTATGCAGAAAGGGAACGAGCTTTTTGAGAAAGAAAGAGAGAGAGAGAGAGAGAGGAGAGAGAGAGAGATGGATAGTGTAATCGCGAAGGACTCGCGAATGGAAGCCGTTACGAATGTTTTCCGATGGCACAGTTGCTACGACCTCGCCATGAATATCTCCTCCGAAAGAAAGTACTTATGCGCGCTTTACTGCACGCGAGACGAGGCGCGTCCCGGCGTTCTTATGCAAAATCCATTTGAGAATAGAAGAGGAGAGAAAAGACATCGCGCCGCGCCGCGCGCTGCATTGCGCCGCGCCGTGCCGCGATGAAACGTTAAACAAAAGGGACTCGCAAGCGAAACGGAAAATAAAATAGGAAATCCTATAGCCGCGATGCGGCAATTTTGGCGTTGTGACGGGGATTTACTCGTGTTACACGATGTTGTGTAGAAGCAATGTTGGCGATGCGAGAAAACCAATAGACGAGTATTACCCGCTCAGGTCTCCCTACGCCAATATAAAGCGAACAGATTATATATATATGTATATATA
>NW_020214717.1:247184-248709 GCF_003070985.1 Temnothorax curvispinosus
TATATATATATATATATATATATATATTAATAAATAAGTTAACTATGTCGTAATGAATTGCAAGAATACGATTTGAAAGTAACGAGAAACAAATTGAATTTTAACGGCGAAATTGTAAATATTCACAAACCGTACGTGAGACAAATCGAAAAGCATTACGTATTCCATTTCTCGTAACGCGAAAACCATTAGAAAGAAATAATAAAACTTCCATTTTGTTATTCGCAACATTTATATTCTTTTTCCGTTCCGGTGCGGCTGTACGACGACCTGAACACAAAAATTTTAAAACATTTCAGCTTTTTACATAACGATTTATATAGGTAACGTAAATCTGATTTAAAAGAATTTTTAATTTAGCGTTCGACAAAGATCGTCATTTGTACTTTAACGTACGTTGCGGTTTTTATTAAAGTTCCGAACGCTTTTACCAAATGCTTGTTCCAAGTTCCTTGTTCGTAGCAAGTTTCCTACTTTGCCCAATTTTTCATTTAAAATTGGTGCGCCGCGTCGGCGTTGCGCCAGATGGACTAATCCGATCGATATCGAGATGATTCAGTACACACATATAGGATCTCGTGTTTTAAGCGCTTCCTTATTCCATTTATATTGTGCATCCGCGATGCGTCGCGAACGATTATGCGAAAAAGAACAGCCGGAATTCTCTCGTTAAACATCAGGAAAAACGTCATTATGATGAAAGACTAGGACGAATAGTCGCGCAGAAATAGAAAGACGAAGCGCGAGACGAATGATGGTGTTTCCATAAAAATTTCATGTCCGTGCAGTCCTATGGGACGGTCCCCAGTGAAAAGAGCTTAGCGCACAAAGGCAAAGCGTTCATTAAAATTTAGTGCGCATCTCTGAACGGCGCCGATGTTGGCTCTTCGAGCGCTCGCTTCTACTCCGTTCACACCCTCGTTTATCGCATCCATGCATATCGCGACTAAATCATGACTGCACCTTTAATTATGCGTAAAACGCACTCCCTGGATGCGCGACAGTGTCTTCTTAACGGTATACTGAATACTTCAATAAATGATGCAGCAATACAGTTTTCAAATAATCTCGAGTCAATGTTTAATTCTTGACGCAAATGGTATTTTTAATTTTAAATCAAAGGGTGACATAATCGAAGGGTGATGTTTTCTACAACGGTGGTTTTACTCACTTTACTAAGAACTTAAAAAAGATTTTAATCTTAGAGTCGAGAAAATTAAATTTTCGCGATTTTATTAAAAAAGTGGGTTAGATTACATTATCAGATCACATGCTCTAATTATATTTTAATAAAAATATAAAAATACATATATCTGTATTTTCTTTGTATATTAATTGCAAAATGCAAATAACAATGTCATGCAACAAAAATTTAAAAAATTGTTTTAATTTATTATCTTACTGAAAAGCCAGAGCCAGTTTTCCCCGTTAAACAATCTAAAAAATTGTTTTCTTTCTTTGAGAAGTGTCAATATTACTTTATGATATCCCAAGGCGAATATATCTTCTCTCTTACGAGGATCTT
>NW_020214717.1:249109-249800 GCF_003070985.1 Temnothorax curvispinosus
TATTTATTAATATATATATATATATATATATATATATTAATAAATAAGTTAACTATGTCGTAATGAATTGCAAGAATACGATTTGAAAGTAACGAGAAACAAATTGAATTTTAACGGCGAAATTGTAAATATTCACAAACCGTACGTGAGACAAATCGAAAAGCATTACGTATTCCATTTCTCGTAACGCGAAAACCATTAGAAAGAAATAATAAAACTTCCATTTTGTTATTCGCAACATTTATATTCTTTTTCCGTTCCGGTGCGGCTGTACGACGACCTGAACACAAAAATTTTAAAACATTTCAGCTTTTTACATAACGATTTATATAGGTAACGTAAATCTGATTTAAAAGAATTTTTAATTTAGCGTTCGACAAAGATCGTCATTTGTACTTTAACGTACGTTGCGGTTTTTATTAAAGTTCCGGAACACTTTTACCAAATGCTTGTTCCAAGTTCCTTGTTCGTAGCAAGTTTCCTACTTTGCCCAATTTTTCATTTAAAATTGGTGCGCCGCGTCGGCGTTGCGCCAGATGGACTAATCCGATCGATATCGAGATGATTCAGTACACACATATAGGATCTCGTGTTTTAAGCGCTTCCTTATTCCATTTATATTGTGCATCCGCGATGCGTCGCGAACGATTATGCGAAAAAGAACAGCCGGAATTCTCTCGTTAAACATCAG
>NW_020214717.1:249810-280895 GCF_003070985.1 Temnothorax curvispinosus
GTGTTTCCATAAAAATTTCATGTCCGTGCAGTCCTATGGGACGGTCCCCAGTGAAAAGAGCTTAGCGCACAAAGGCAAAGCGTTCATTAAAATTTAGTGCGCATCTCTGAACGGCGCCGATGTTGGCTCTTCGAGCGCTCGCTTCTACTCCGTTCACACCCTCGTTTATCGCATCCATGCATATCGCGACTAAATCATGACTGCACCTTTAATTATGCGTAAAACGCACTCCCTGCGTGCGCGACAGTGTCTTCTTAACGGTATACTGAATACTTCAAATGATGCTGCAATACAGTTTTCAAATAATCTCGAGTCAATGTTTAATTCTTGACGCAAATGGTATTTTTAATTTTAAATCAAAGGGTAACATAATCGAAGGGTGATGTTTTCTACAACGGTGGTTTAACTCACTTTACTAAGAACTTAAAAAAGATTTTAATCTTAGAGTCGAGAAAATTAAATTTTCGCGATTTTATTAAAAAAGTGGGTTAGATTACATTATCAGATCACATGCTCTAATTATATTTTAATAAAAATATAAAAATACATATATCTGTATTTTCTTTGTATATTAATTGCAAAATGCAAATAACAATGTCATGCAACAAAAATTTAAAAAATTGTTTTAATTTATTATCTTACTGAAAAGCCAGAGCCAGTTTTCCCCGTTAAACAATCTAAAAAATTGTTTTCTTTCTTTGAGAAGTGTCAATATTACTTTATGATATCCCAAGGCGAATATATCTTCTCTCTTACGAGGATCTTTCTCGATAGAGAAGGAAAGAATACGAAATGATAGCGCGATACAATGGCACGATATTTTCCAAGATGGAGAAGCGATGAGATTGAAGATAACTGAAGATTCGAGAATAAAAGAACAACGATTTGTAAGGTTATTACGAGTAAAGATGCTAGGCATCCGTTTAAAATAAGACAATAAGTTTGCAAAATTATATATATATTTAAAAACATCTTCAATTATTCTATTCCATCTTCTAACTAATATAATTGTATATGCAGTTTAACAGAAGGTACAAAATATATGACGATAAAGCCGATTAATATTAAAAGGAATGTGTTTTTATTGAAAATAACGCAACTTTTATTTATTTAGCGATGTAGATGTAATATTTCGAGTTTTATGTCTCTTCATAATTTGAGATTCTGTCTCCAATCAGTTCCAAAAAATACTTTTAATATTCTTTTTTTATATGAAGTAACTGCTTGCTTATTTAGAAAATGTTTATGACAAAACAAGGTACAAATATTATTAGTATGAGCTCATTTTGTACTTAATTTTTTATGTAATATTATCTTGCACCATTTTTCCTCACATTTTTCTTGGTACCTCGTAATATGACCCGATATTCCGCAAATAATCCGATTGAAACTATCGACAGACTTTCCTACAGAGGACTCTTATCATTTTACGTCCAACGGATGCTATTGAATAATCCATTTTAAAAATATCAATTTAATATCGAAAATTAAAACACGCGCCAACCGCATTCGCGCTCCCCATTTTATTTTATTGTGCTGCAACAGGCTGCGCGATACAAATTGATGGAGATTGCGTGCATCGGAAACGGAGCGGATAGGGGATAGGGTTCTAGCTTTACAACCCATCTGCAAAAGGGCGTTATGTCGCGGGTACGCCGATATATCGGAAATTCCGTGGATGTATATGCGACGGGGGTGATCCACGCTCGTATCGGTCACGTCGCTCTCGAAGGAAGTCGGTGACTGTAAGCCTTATAAATTATGCGGAAAGAGAATAAGCTATCGGCACACGTGTATAAACTGTGCGTTACACCGCTGCAACATTTCCGCCCGTTGGAAAGGTCTCATGGGCGCAGACCGGAAGCGGCAAAACGTTGAGCGAAGTAGCGTGCCGTTCCCTTGGTTAACTATCGCGAGTCGGTAATTCTAGCAACCAGTTCATAGCGGGTGGATAAATAGGTAAATGGTGCTGCGAGCATGCATAACGCAAGAGTTCATGCGCTGTAATGTCAGCCTTTGCTGTCCTATTACATTAATTCACGAACTAAATCGGCGATCTCGAATAATTTTGGATGTTAACCACCGGAAATAATATAGAAGCGTAAAG
The DNA here is from genome assembly GCF_003070985.1 of Temnothorax curvispinosus. Taxonomy (NCBI): domain Eukaryota; kingdom Metazoa; phylum Arthropoda; class Insecta; order Hymenoptera; family Formicidae; genus Temnothorax; species Temnothorax curvispinosus. Next base: position 251,918 of record NW_020214717.1, read on the forward strand.
TAGATCTTTTAAAAAGGGCAAAAACGTTGATAAGATTTTAATAAAATATGACACGCAAATCTTTATATATAAAACAAAGTCGGGTTAGTTACACCATTTATAACTCAAGAACGGCTGGACAGATTTTGAAAGTATTGTATATGAAGTAGGGGTAGAATTTCCCAGGGAGTGATATAGGCTATATAGTTTTTCGTTACCACGTAAAAAAAAAAATTAATTTAGAAAGATATCCAGGGAGGGGGAGGGGGAGGGGAGGGAGGGAGGGGGAGGGGGAAGGTAGGAGGGGGAGAGAGAGAGAGACTATTTGCGTGTCTTAATACACATGTTCTCCGGGGCGAAGCTCGGCGGGGCATGCTAGTCTAGATATAAATACTAATTTGGTATTACATAGACACTATATTATTCTTAGTAATACGTAAAAAGTTCTTTTTCATGATCCTATCGTGCGCAATTTTGTTAAAAAATCTAGTGTTTTATACCTGCATTATTTGATGTATGAATTAATTTGTTACATAATGTTAGATTTTGATGTTATGTTAAATTAATCTATGAGTCACCGACTATAATTGCTATTTTATCGCGACAATAAATTTGTTTAATCGTTTTTTATAATAATTATGTCTTTAGAAGTTATATAGAAGTTTAGTGTTTACTGTATAACTTTGCATGATCCATCGGTATCGCCGCTTCCGGTTAATTCACGTATAGAAACTGAAGCTGCAAATTGCTTTTAGCGATTTTACCGTAGTTGAAACTTATCGCAGCGTAAATGATTGCAATGTAATATTGTTTCACACAACATGTAATATAATTTAAGATAGTTAGAATTGATTACGCGCATGCACTATCGTAGTGATGGCCAGATGGCTAGATGATGGTAACATGACTCAACAATTTTGGATATAACTGAAATAATATATAATAGCAAATATTAAATGACCATGCATGAAATGGAAATAATGATGGTAATTTGATAAATGTAATTGTTATACGTTATATCTTTACACCTGTAACATTTAATTTTTGACACTTGATTGTTTTCGATAATCGGAAAGGATATGTTGCTAAAGAATTCGAGGTACGCTCAATAAAACGTACGATAAATTTAATCGCACGAATTCATGCATTTTGAAACCATTCGATTGACAGAAATATCAAGCGATGACAAAGGCAACGCACTTTACCTGGGGTATACGCGCATGTTGCTTTATCGTGTTATGGATTGACAAATTCTCTCTCTCTCTCTCTCTCTTTCTCTCTCTCTCTCTCTGGTAATTCTTATGGACGTCCAATGCAGTCCGTGAATAACATATATGCGCCAAATACAAAAGCTCAGGGGAAACAAAACGGAAAAATACAACGCGCGATCTATTCTCGCACGCGATGATCTCCATAATGAAAGAGAGGATTATTCCCGAAAGCGAATAAGGGATTTGTGTCGCTTAACGAAATCTGCATCGCGGGATTAACAAATATTTTTCTAGGGCGCGTATATACACATAGTAGTTCGGCGCGGTGCGGCGCGGCGTAGCGCTATGTATTTTCACTGTGTTCTCGGACCGCATTTACCAACCTTGCGCAATCCGACTCGGTTCTGCCTCTCGCAAAGCTCGTATATTTGTATACGCATCGCCATTGTAGCTATACGTTTCGCGGGCTCGCGAAAAAAAAGCCCTCCAGCTTCAGTTTAGAAAACGCGCGGGCAGTCCTACTCTTTTTTCCCTCGTTCGCCTTCCCAACAGCGCCTTTGCTTAGTTGACTTGCTGGCAATTGTATTTCATTGCTCTCAATCCCGGCCGCCGCAATGTTATTTTGCAAAGATGATAAACGCGTAAACGAAAAGAAAAGCACACGCAGTTTTGTAATTTCCGAGTGACCCGCGGAAAAATTAACGAACGCGCACAATTAGCAATTTGAATACACATTTCCGCTGGGAAATCAAAATACATGAAGTAATCCAATTTCGAACGATAAATCCATAAGGACTAATCCGTTACTGCAAATTTAATAATAAAAAAAAATAATTTAATTATACATTTAATGGCCAATATTAAACAGAGAAAAATTCTTTTTACTTGAAATATAACAGTTTACTTCGAATTAACGAAAATTAAGTAGACTGAGAGAAAAAAAGTAGGTACTCTACATACATTTAAAGTGAGAAAAAAACGCGATAATTATTTGTAATGAAATTTGAATGTATATTCCAAGGGATGTTGTAACTTAAAATCAGCGAGAGCGTTTTCCTGCATTTTTGTGCGAAATCTGACCACACATGGCAACATTTACTTTCGTCGAGTATTATGGGGCAACTGCAACAAAAGGAAGAAACCGGCGAAGCAAGGAGCGTGCCTTGGAATTTCGCGGAATATATTTCAACGCGTATAATATATTTCAGAATTATATTCACAGCGCGACGCTTACGTAATGCTACCGCAGACTACCGGTGTATGTAGCCGTTGTATAACATTTCGCGAAACTTATATTTAAAAAGAGATGAATGTATGAGAGAGAGAGAGAGAGAGAGAGAGAGAGAGAGAGAGAGATATTTATACGTCTATTATGGTCGTTCTACCTATGCCGGGGTCAACCATAACTACTCGTGCCGCTTTTTTCTACTGTTTAATTTACTTCACACTACCATGGGCTATACAATAGTCGCAATAGAAAAAAGCAATAACTGCTGCGCAACATTTTTACCTCTACGTCCTTAATGATTTTCATTGCGTATCTTTTGTTATAAATTTAATAACCTTTTGCTCAAAAATAATAATTGATTTAACGGTTTATTTTTTTATAGTTTAATTTAATTTTGTATATGTATATCGTAGGTAAAGAAAAGTTCTATTTTTTCTTTGTTCGCTTCCACATTTCTTAAATATTGATATTAGCAGAATAAATTTGTGACCAATTTACGTGGCATGAAAAATGAACGTACTTTATAATAACGACGATGCAACAAAAGTATCAACTTATAAATTGGCAAGCAAACTTATAAGCCGAAAAAAACTTTCGGAATTCGTTTGAAGTTTGAAGTTCGATATGTCACGGTTGATAATGCTCAGAGAAAGAGAGAGCGGGAGGAAGAAAGAGAGAGAGAGAGAGAGAGAGAGAGAGAGAGAGAGAGGAAGAGAGATGATATAAGATTCGAAACGTCTGATAGATACAATCAATGTTGCAGTCGGATTGAATTTTTATATCTTCTATATTATCTAATATATCTTGTATATTTTCATGAACTCTTATGTTGATATGAATATCTCGTTATTACGTTACGCGCTATCAGTATTTTTTTTTTTTTTTTTTAATGTGATTCAATATAAGAACTGTATTTTAATATAAATTTAAGTATTATTATTTAAAATAAATTACACGTAACTGGTCAACTCTGGAATAATTATAAAAATTTTGAATGTTACTTTCTTGCATTTCAATTTATATAATTAATCTGATTTTGGAAAAAGATATCAATACCAGAAAGACCTTCTATTAAAAAAATATTAAAATGAGGAAAGAAGAAAAGTAACGTATCTAAATATTAATAATATTTCCTTACTATATGTATAGATATAGATTATAGATATTTAATATACAATTTTTATTTCACATAAAGTTACTGACATGGAGAAAGAGTGAATATTTCATTCCGCTTTTCATTGATCATGATGTACGAGCACCATAAAGTTATTTCGATAAAAGCTTTATATTTTAAATACATCAATATTTTATACATATATTTGTTATAGTTTTATTTGTTTCTACTTACTTTCTTTATTTCTCATTATTTATCTAATGAATAAACTCAGAAATATAATATCTATTAATTACAATGTGCGTGCTCTTAACTCTTAAATGCCACACCTCTCAAGAATCTCATAAGTTCACTGAGGGGTCTAAAAGACCCCAGCATGAAAAATATCTCCTTACTCATTGATTTTTTGATCTTTAGTTATGACCATTTTTTTCAATGTTGTTCAAGGTCTAGAGAAGAGTATAAAATGCTAATATTGTTCAAATTTCAATTTCGACATTGTATAAAAAATTAAGTAAACTGAGTACTGCTAAGTGTACACACGGGTAGGTCAATCACTCAACTATCATCAATGGGAGCATGAGCTCCATTTTTGGCAAGAACATTTGAAAACATTTTATTCTAAAGGGTCTGGGGGCCCGCTGGACCCCACTGGTCATTTAAGGGTTAATATTAAATACTATTTACTATAAATATTATCTATTAATATATTTTATCTTTGGGTTCTTACTTTCTGAAATTCTGTTTTCCGAAAATCTATATATTTCTAATCCATATAGCTTAATAAATAATGTAAAATATATTTTTAGCGGATTTAGAATTAATTACTCTTTTGGAAAAATAACTCTTTATTGTTATTTAACACTTTTTATTAAGCATATTTTAACTGAAATACTTCCTATTGTTTTTTTATTTTACAAGCTTAAATTTTCTATAATTTTTATACACTTTACGTGCGCAATAATTATTTTACTGCTTAATACAGCATTAAACTTTGTACCAGTAAATAATCTAACTAGTCAATAACATATCGATAACAATAAGTTCTGTTCTGTAAGCTTTATTATATACGCGTACATTTCAATATGCAATGGGTCAATAGACGTTTATATATATTCCAGAGTTAAACATTTGCATTAATCTCTCTCAATCCATTCATTTCAAAGCAATGGTTCTGTGAGATGTTATATTTATGTGTACCATTAACAGAACCATTACTTCAAATTAAAATAAAAGATAATTTGTCATTCACCGGCACGACGTGCAACAGCGGAGTTGTAGCTACATTTCAACTACGTTGCTGATGTGAAAATACAAATGTGAAATGTATTACAACAGCATTTAAATCAGATAACATTTCAAAAAATTGTTATTTTACACATCAAACTGTTTATTTGCATGTTACTTTGCAAGAAGATATTTTATAAAATAGTTATAGTTTTCGAAAAAAGTTGTTTTCAGGTTTTAATTTTTATAAAATTTTGTAAACCTTATTAAATATTATTCTTTGTCCCAAAAGATCTTACTTAAATCACTTAAATAAATGATCTAGCCAATTAATTTTGCAAGTAACAAATAATGTAAACTTACTCCATGACGAACTCCACCGTTATTCGGTATCTCTCAAGTCTCGTCCTTTCTCTCAGGGTTTCTCGAAGCACAAACTCAACATAACATTCACGGAAACGCTGTTAATCATGATTGCGCGCGTATTAATTATCAGAGTACGATAATCACTCTGCATTTTGCATGACATTCCCAACATTGCCTGAACGCGACGTGCAATCCTGCGAAATACGTGAAATATATAATTAATAAATGATACATGGCTTTTCGTTATTTGAATCATTCGATCCGATGATTTGCTCTCAATTCGGAAATAGTAATAGATAATTTGTACTTAAACGAAAAATTTGAAACGTTTGAATTTCTATTTTAAACGACTCTAATGTTTATTTCTACCAACGTAACTTTAATTTCGGTTTAACTTATACTTACTTTTTAAATCTTTTCTTAGTTTTGAAAATTAGAAGACAATAAAAAGCAAGCCGAGATTAAAGTCAATCTACATTGATAGAGATGAACATAAATTGCGCGAAACACTGCTTTATAAATCGACGTTATTAATGCCAATGCGTGCATAGTGTAATGCCGTTACGAGCTCCTAATCGTGAGAGTTAATTAATCGCAATGTCAAAGTTCGGTATCATTAATTGCTCGCGGGGAACAATTACAGGGTCGAGGGCTAATACGCAACTCGGCTCGCTATCACTCGAGTATCGAAGGGAGAGTGATAGCGCGGTGACCTAGTGTACGTATACAGCACACTGTGTACGTCACAACACACATACCAAAGCCACATCCTAGCCTATTCTATGTAGAAAATATTTAATGTATTGTAAAATAAATATTACACGTCGAAATATCGTGCTCTTTGCTTTCCAAGTGGTGGAGCGCCGAGCGTATCGAATTTGTGTACATAAAGCGTCACGCCGCGCGGCAGAAAAACGAGAACCGAAAACCGAGTGCCGAGTGTCGCGTGTATCAACTGACTCGTCTTGTCACTGTAAAATATTTAACAATAAAGATACGTTATACAATAAAAGTATCCCGCGTTTTTTAGATTATATATTATCTATATGTATATATTATTTAATTTGATTAACGTTTCGTGATATCTTATTCCTACAATTCCGCGTTCAATATCGCGGCATTGATGTCCTAATAGCCTATTATCCCTCAATTCCGTCGACCCTTCTATTGCTCTCCAATCCTTACAAGGGAGTGACATTCCTGAATCATCGCTGATTTCGTGTCGGCAATTGGTGACGTCGCGGCGCGTTTAAAATACAATTCTCTTGTAAACGAAGGCAGATATTCAGACCGGATACGAAGACTTGCGGCGTGCATTTTAATGAACTCGCTGTCCAATCTTGTTTTCCAGTGGCGTAAATTCCTGCGGGAGGACAAAGAGAAAAGGAAGGAGCAAATAAGAGAGAGCGAAAGAGAGAGAGAGAGAGGAAGAGAGGGGCTCCAGGCAGCGGCGGTGGAGGCTACGACGGAGGGCGCAGGGGAAGACGGCGGGGTGAACCGGAACCGGAAATGGCTGCGAGGTGGCTGCTACTGCTGCTGGCGCTCCTCGCCGCCCACGCCGCGGCTCTTCCTGATTTCATTAGGATAGGTGAGTATCTTTCCCAGTTTCCCTCGGTGTGAAAGCCGTGACCCTTTCGACCGCATTCAATGGCGTCAGTAAAATTATTATCAATGTCCCGATCGATAATATCCACGAGAAGAAAAGGTAGCGCGACTTTTCGAGATAATATTCGAAGATGAAGATTTGCGAATATTATAAGCAGATGAAATCTTATTTCTCAGTTAATCTCAAGTGAACTTGATGGAATATTATGATAGTTATTGAGATAGTTAATCATGCAATGATTCAAGCAAGTGCCAGTTTTTTTTTAACGTAAAAAGACTTGGAATGATATACTCATGTAAAATCTTGTTTTATCCCTAAAAAGAACTATACAATTAAATATATGTATATGAAAATACTAATCTCTCTAATCTTTCTAACTTTATCGTTTGCTTATATATAACATCACTATGTGTTATCTTTTTTATTTTTTATATTTCTTTTTTATGTCGATCTTTATTATAATCAAGTGTTTAATTAAAACAGGTATTTAACTAAATTTTTAAAGTTTTATTAAAAAAAAGCTATTTTTCGACTAATTATATCACCTTGTGCTTTCAATCTACAATTCTTGGTTTACATAATACTACGTAGACGTAGACAATCGCCAAATATCGTTAAATTATAGTGGCTTCGTGAAAATGTTTTTCCGGCCAAGCAAATAATTGAAATTAATGGCAACGATAAAAGGCTGCGCTACTAACGGTGCTTTATTTAATTGGCATTGATGGTAGTGCAAGTGGAACACAGGCAACGTGACGCGGATAACACGCATTTTACCGTGTGCGACGACAATTACCGAAGTTCTGGTTGCTGCGCGTCAGAGAGAAAATCACTCCAATACCAACCACGCGTGTAGTGTTGTGCATGTAGCGGATATATAAACAAGAGGTATTTCACAGTTAAATGTCGCTAACCATCTGCCTGCGGGTATATTGAAAGTAGCTGGCTCTGTGAACGACAGACATGGTGATAGCACATTTCGCTTACAAGTCGCGAAAATCTGCAAAATCTCGCGGCCAGAATAACATATAAATTTACAATAAACATATAATACATTTTTTTTAAGTTTTTTACACATAGACAGTGGCTAAGCAATAATTTTACATAATTTAAATCGAGAAAATTTTTAAAGGTTTCCAAGTTTTTACGTGTTTTGCAAGTATTTACATAAAAAATTGTATAATTGCAATTTATATTTTGTTACAATAAAAAAAATAAGCAAGTATTGGCCTTTTATATAACTATTAAAATATATTAGAAATTAATAATAAAATAATATAGATAATATTATTTTATGATTAGTTTATAATATAATACTAAAAAAAATTCTATATATAATACTAAAAAATATCTCGTTACTATGTTACATTTTTGTTTTTTATATTATAGAATATTTTTATACATTTCTATTCCTATACGAGCGGGTTTAAAAATATAGTTTACAATTTTGTTGCAAAAGCTTCTGGTTGCTATTACATGAAAACCAGACATATTAACTTTGTGTACAGAAAATTACGCGATCATAAAACTTTCATCCATACTTTCTAATAGAAAATAAAATTTCATCTATTTAATGGAACGTAGATTTTCTGTTACATCAATCGATATACACGTTATCGTTGCTTACAAACAAAATTAATAACTTTATTAACGAGCAACAAGGAAAAGTGGGCTTCGAGAATCAAACGCGGTTAGTCGTGCGTGAATTAACGCTATATGTAACATTCAATTAATAATTTCCTATAAATTATAAATCATACGTTTTGATTCTACTTTAAGCCATGTTCAGCGGTGCGGTAATAGATAAATTAAATAATATCCAGCTCTCCGATGAGCATAAGGTGAGTATTTAAAAATTGAACGTCCAAAATATTGTAATTTTTAAGAGAAAATACCAAAAAAATTCTGCCAATATTTACAATCTGTATAGTATTTGAACTTAAACTTTCAAATTATTTAATTTATTTATCACCAGGTCGCCGAAGATGGCTCAAAGTAGAGCTAAAACGTACAATTTATATTTCGTAGGAAATTATTATTTAATTTAGCGTTAATTCACGCACGACTAACCGTTTGGCTTTCAAAACTCACTTTTCCTTATTACTCGTTAATTTTAACATCGAGAATCTTTAGTTAATTAATTAGTTGAATAACTTTATTGTTATCAGGATTTAATGATAATATAACGTTATATCAGCCATGATATTTTTACATCTGAAAATCATTGATTTGCACATCATTGATTTATATTTCACTATGATTATAGCGCGCGCTTCGTGTACGCTTTGTGATGTTGTTTATTTGTTATTATCTATGCAAAAAACACACACACACACATTTGTACACTCGATCAATCGACTGAATCGAGACGACCAATCACGTTCGCAATAAGAGGAAACATAAATTGTTCATAAAAGAAGCGTTTTATTTGTATATAAGCTTTTTGCAACCTTATATCTTGAAAATATGATAAAACAACAACAGTTCGTACATTTCACGCACATGCGAAACCGTCACGTCGCTGTTTAACATTATGATTGTCGTTTCCTGTCGACGTTTACGACGCGCGGACATACACGCGGATGTACGTGAATGCACGACTATACTCTGAACTTTTATCGAAACGTGAATTCATGATACACTCGATTTCCGAACGCTTTCTTTTCCGTGGTAGCGAGAGAGAAGCAAAAGTGGATCGATATACATGTCCGAGTTCAGGGAGATACGTGCTGTACTTGCTGCGAGTTTTGATGCATTCGTTCGTACTAACATCCGTATACGCTTGTTCCGTGGCATATCACCAATGCCGTATATGGCCAATATAGCTTTCTGTATGAAAGCTGGAAAAGGAAGAAATTTACGAAGAAAGAGTACGATATTATATATAGACAGACAGAGAGGAAGAAAAAGAGAGAAGGAGAGATAAGACTAGAAATTCTTTTAACTTACATTACGCCGATTGAATTTTAAGCGTTTCACATTTCTTAGTTTTCTAATTTTTTTCAGCATCTTCTTCAGTACCAGTTCAATATCCGTAACTTTCTTGCCGCGTCTTCTGTAGTATTTCCGTCGTCTGTATTTCCATCTGCTTTTTCCATTGTTATTGCTGGTCACACAATTGCATAGTCTTTCTTTTAAAGAAAATTATGTTTGCAAATTGAATAGCTGACATGGAGGAGTATAAAAATCTGTTTTCGTTTCTGATAAAAATATGCAATAATACGATATGCAAATCTTTTTCAATTTGCTCTCGTGCAGTTCACACGTGTATTAATGAATGCTTGTTACGTATAACGGATTACGCACAAAATAGTCACACTGAAAAATGTAATCGGGTTTATAATTTATACGCTCACAAAGCTGTCTTTCACGCACCGTTGTAATCAGGATTACAAGCAATCTTTTGTTTTAGAACAATAGCTCATTATTCGCTCGTTTTGAATTCAACGTTATTATAAACGTTGTTTCGGAGGCCATCAAATCGACGCGAAAATTAAAAGCAGCACGCTCCCGTGGTCGTGTATAATTTTCGTGATTTATTTGCGTCAACCGGTAGTGGCAAGTTCGTTTATTCGCACGTGTAATTAAATGGCGTATAGCTTGACACGAGGAACACTAAGAATAAGCTTCAATGTATATTTTGAGCAGCAATTTAACATTTTTATTGCATCGTAATGATTGCAACAACAATAGCGACGGGTTATTGATATCCCCGATCATTCTGTGCGAAATTCATTAGCGGATTAATGAATTCGAGATTAATTAATTCAACGCGAAACCGGGCCGAAAAAAAATAACATCTAATTTACATAAACGTATTTTCACCGATGTTTTGCGATGATTTTACGACCGACTTGATATATCGATCACATAGGTGTCTATATACGTACAGCGTTATTGCGCGTTTTTAATCACATCTGCTAGCTTTCACTTCTCCTTCTTTCCTTGACAAAAGTTTTACAAGTGTACTAATTTTATTTCCGCGTATAAATCTGGCAAGAAAATCACGACGGAATTTATTCTCCTGCTGTGAATACTGTGCGTTCATCTTTCTTTCTTCGCGTTACATTTTCAAGCTATATATTTTCACATTTTTGCTCTCGTTCGCATTATTAGGCTTATTATTGTCACAATGAGCGTGGCGAATCGGGCAACCTTACCTCGTTGCGCCAAAGAGAATCGATAGCGGGTCGCTAACGAGAGACGTAAATCTATCCCGCAAATTCTATAAATCGCAGAGTCAAGCCGGCGCAGCTGCTCGTACAGTTACTTTATGACGTACACGAGATTAAAATCAATTTATGGCGCCAATTTCTCCTAACCGAATGAATTGGAAGGCGCGGAATTTCAGCGGACCACACGAAGAAACTGTCGGGAATACTTATGCAATGTGAAACGATAGAAACGCCAACGGATGCAACGTGCAGTTACATGCGTCACTTTCCACGATCGAATAAAAATGAATCTGTGTTTGCATGTAGAAACTTTCGATTCACGGAGAAAATTTTATATTAAATATCATTATGGTGTCGCACTAGCTGCGGACCATCGAGGAATTAGAAGTTAAAATACTATAATCATTATTTTAAAGACAATTAAATAACGTAATTTTGACCATAAACATAGTATTTTAACTTCTAATTCCTCGATGGTCCGCAGCTAGTGCGACACCATAGTAATATTTAATATAAAATTTTCTCCGTGTTAAGATACTATCATTTTAAGTACAAAGATATTTTACGAACTTCAGTCCAATTTCGTTGCATAGCAGTTGGACTATAATGTAACGTTGTTATTCGTTCTTTTCTTATATTTCGTTTTTTTTACAAATCCGTTATTTGTGTGATGTTATCCCGGCGCTAGATAAATTTTTTCAAGTGATATCTTTCTTTCCTTAATAAGAGACAATAAATTTTAGAATCTGTTAGAACCCATTTTACGAATAAGAAAATACTCGAACTTAATATAACTTTTTCAAAATAATGCAATTTTTTAAACTGTATCTATTAAAATGTATTATATTTAAATTTAAATATTAAAGCATTCTTTTCAATTATGCCAAAGACGTCAGAATTATTTCAAAAACGCTGAATAGATATAACATGTAAACACATGCGCATAAAATACATTAAGCAGTGAAGTTACACGAAACACGGCTCTAGTCGGGATCATCTCGCGAAGGTGTAAATAGACCATAAATCTTTATCGCGCGCCGGTGGACACGGAGAAGCAGATAGATAGAAGGTTGGATAAAGATATCTTTGTGATGGCGGTCGTGGGCGGAAAATAAGGAGGAGTGCACGCGCGTGGATCTCGTCAAAGTAGCACCCTTTAATATGGATGCGTGATTTCCCAGGCGGGCTGTTTCATCCGTCGGACGACAAGCAGGAAGTGGCCTTTCGCTACGCCGCGGAGAAGATCAACGCCAACCGAGACATCCTACCCAAGTCTCGCCTCAGCGCCCAGGTCGAGGTGATACAGCCACAGGATAGTTTCCACGCCTCGAAACGAGGTGAGTTTCATAATTGAATCGGAAATACTCGTTGAATCACATGAGATTCCGTCATCCTTTGCTCGCTTCAGAAATTTTCTCCTGAAGATCGGCTATTTTTATCGTTACTCAGCGTCCATCAGAGTGTGACGCAATTTTTAAAGTTTTGTTTTATTTAGAATTGAAAGTGTTGTCGATTAATATTATATTCGCATATCTAACAATAAGTAAAATATTGCAAAAGTAATTTTAAAGTTTAACAAATGTTTACACCTGCATATACATTTAGAATAAACATGATAAACTTTCTAGCTTCTTCAAAATTTAGTTTAAATACTATGCAATTAACAAATCCAAAATCACAAAGATTTTACCACAATATATTTTTATTACAAGAAAATTTTCTCTCACTCTAATTAAAGAAACGAAAAAAATGTGTTAAAAGATTGCTTCTTTATTAATAGCGTATAAATCAGAACATTAAAACTAAGAAATTAGAAAAAACTAGATATCACATCAGTTAGTGATATGAATAAAAGTCAAATAGTTTAAGGTAATAGCTTGTGCTATGCGAGCAAGTGGCCACTATATTGACGGGAAACTTCGTGTTAACGTATCTATACATATATGGCATGCCAAACCGCGCATAACTGCCTCGAAAGTTCGTATGACTTGCTTGATGTGCGAAATAAACTGCATTTACACGATTGAGGATTCAATGTTGTTGTTCGCGTGAAGCTTCACTCTCACCAATGCTCGAACAGGAGCTGTCAGTTAATTTCTCGATGTGACGATCCCGTTCTCCAATACTGGAACGCCCTAACATCCTTATCTCAGGTGAGGCGAAACCTCTCTAACGTTCAATCTTGTTACTTGCAGTTTCGGCACGTCTAGTGCATCGCGTTCGTGAATCGAAGTTAGATTTAACATGCTAAAAGTTTTACTTTATTCGAATACGCACTTTGCAACGTAATGTTTCAATGGCGGTCGCTCGCGCAAATCATCCATGTTTTTTAAAAGTTGCATTTAAAAATTGAATGTAATATTTGAGAAATAATATCTGATTATATTTAGACACTCGAACGTCTTTAAAAATTATAAGTGTTTACCTAAATTCTTACATATAAGTTGTACATGAATAAAATTAGTTAATGATCTAAATTAGTATTTAAATTCTTAATCAAAATTATAATGAGTGAAAATAATTATTTTTTTATTTATAAAATTAATATTAAATTGTTTTTTGTATAAAAATATGTATTATATATACAAAATGTTCTACTATTGTACTTTAATAGTAGAAAATAATGTGAAAAATAATATGATTCGTAAATCTTTTGGACTCTATGTATTGAGACATTGCAATGTAGATGGAATACGATACAATGATGGTATTTCTTTAAAAAATGATAAAACATTAACATATAAATAGTAATAATAAATAGAAGAAGTATCTCAATATCTAAATATTCAGATATTATTTCTCAAATATTACATTGAATTATTTTATTTTATGTCATTTTTTAATTTAACTTTCTACATCTCATGTCTTATTCGAAAAACATGGTGATATATAAGAAGTTGTTACTTGATCCAGAAAGTAGGCCATGGATTTCTTTACTACGTTGAGAAAGTTATGGGGTTTAATATGAAAATAACTGCATGATATATATTATACAATACAAGCCTGCAGTTAGTCGTTTAACTATATATGCAGCCGGAAATTAATAACGTCCAGCACAAAATAATAACTCGGCGGATATTTGCGCATGGAATTAACCAGGGCCAACGTAATTACCATGTCGAGTTACTAAATGATTAAAGCGAACGGTGCATTCTAAATATGCACACTGGAGTCGCATGCAGGCGCATCGGTCAAGCCGCAAATGTGTGCGAGCGTGTGAACCGCCGTAAAGCGCGCGCACAGGGTAGCCGGATAGCCGAATTTGGCGGTGCTCCAGCACCGTATTACACCGTGAAAGCAATTTTATTGATAAACTTCTGTTTGCCAGAAGTTAACAAATCTCCTTGGGACATGCCGATCGCTACGGTCGAGCTAGCTGGCTGGGCACATTCGCCCCGCGCGCATTCGGCGACGCTCGAATTCGCTACCGTTGGGTCATTCAAAAAAATTTATCTCCTCCTGTAAATCAGTGGCGAAATCGCACAGTGCAAGAGTAACGAGCATTCTGTCGGACGTGTAGCTCAAACTTTGTTAACAATAGGTGTATTACGCTATAATGGCGAACACGAGATTCAAGCTTTGTTAACAATGACGTATAATGGAAACATAATGCGAATTACGCAAGATTTGAGCTTTATGAATAATAATGTAGAGTAACATTAGGACGGATTCCAGATATTAATATTTTAATATCATTAAATATCTAGATCGTAAATTGAATGAGAAATTCGAATATTTTAAGTAATTTAAAGATGCAAATAAAAAAGACAATCAATTTATCTATAGCCAAAACATTTTGAATATTAAATGCGAATAAAATTTTGTCATTTTCGCTTCAGATAAATAAAACTGCATTAGATATATTTGAATGACTTGAAAGTCTAATTAAAAATAAAATTACGAATTTTATTTAAAGTATTCGAATTGTCAAAAGTAAGGAACACACGATAAAACGAAAAATAAAAAATAAGTAAAATACAATAAATATAAATAAAATACAGTAAAAATAACTTCATATAGTGTTGATCGGGATGAAAAAAATATATTCAAATCTGCTACGCATAAATTATGAATATTATAAATACTGATAACAAATTTGTTGCCAACATTATACATATCGCTCATTCGCTGCAGCAATGACATAACTAAAAAAACACAGATTTCCAGAAAATAAAGTTTGATGAACATTTTAAATTAATAACTGACTGAAGAGGAATAAGAATATTTAACTCCATATATATTGACTCTTCATTTAGCGTATTAAACTCTCACTATTTTTTTGCAAACGACTTAAAAATGACAATTTTTTAATTATATCGTTGTTGTAGCAAAGTGAGTGACATGTGTTGTATATGTATTGACCATTTATTTGATTAGCGATGCAATTACTTCACAGTCGCTCGAGAGAAAGAAAGACGAGAGAAGAAGTAGTACTGATAAACGGTTGTCTGCGACGTCGGACGCAATAGCGGGATAAATTAAATGCTGGAAATTCACGTCAGGTCTCGTGTTCTTCTCGTTGTTTAGGTTTCGTTCGCCCCCGGGGCGATGAACTTCTTCGTTCGACAAATAGAAAGAGCGCATGGCCGTTTGGACGGTCTCGCCTCACGTCTTTTTATGATACAACGGAAAAACATCGGTGAGTGCGGTTCGCCTTTGTTCGCTTCGTACCTTTGCCATTGCAGCCTTTGGCAGCGCGGTTGTTGGCAATACAGTTTTACGATTTTGCCTGGTTATTTCGGAATTTTAGATAATACAGCCCGTCGTTCTCCGTCGTGCAACTCCAGTTGGAACGGGGGTTAACGAGGATGCGCGCATTCGATTAGGCTCGTCGCTCCACTGCGCCTCGTTGGAAAAAAGCGCACGAGGCGATAGCGGTAAACAGTAGCACGGTAGTTTCAGCAGAGACAGTTGTTGAGCTCGGTCCATGCTCGGTATGCATTGCGCGATAATCTTTGCGAATAGAGATTTTCCCCAGTTCTTTCCATGTTTTTGCTAAGGTAGGGAAAATACACTTTGCCAAGTAAGCCAAATGGAACAAAATATTTCTTTACTTCAGTGAAAATGTCGATTTTCACGAATAAACTTTGAAAATGCAATGACTGTAGCAAAATTTTATTCTCAGTTTACATTCATGTAAAGAATATATTTATTTAGGATCTCAACATTTTAAAAATATCTATTAACTTATATATCTGTGATTTATTAAATAATTTTTAGGGTCTTAAAAGAATTAAGACACAATAATCTTAACTTGAAAATTTACAGTGAATGTATTATATTTAAAATTGTATAATTTTCATAAAATAATTTTATGAAAGTTAGCATTAATTAGCATTAAACTTTGTTCATAATCATAAAAAAAGCGATTATATATTAATTTGCGATTTATATATATTCGAATAATTTTTCCCAGGAATAAAAATACGATAAATTAATATTTTTCTAACGAAATTGAAGATTTCGTGTGCACACGTAATACAGTCTGGTGTTATATTACGTGCCCCACACACACACACACACACACACACATATACACTTCGTATATATTATTAATCGATTATCGTGTAACTTGCGTGAACGAAAAGAATCTTGCGAAGTTGAACGTTCCTCGGCGCTAGCGCGAAAATGAGAATATACCGGAATACCCTTGCGAAAGTATAAGAGACGCTTCGTGATATTTTACGCTTACGGCGACGGCGTATGTCCGAGGGAGGTTCCCGTAACTACCCACCGGGGGGTGAAGCATCTCGCCGCGCGCAAGCGGTAGCGTTGTCCCGCTCGTTTCGCTTTCGCTAAGCCAATTTTCCAAAAATCACCGGGATGAAACGAAAAGTTCCGCGCCGGGGCCGTAGGAGTAACCGGAGTAACCACAAGCTGCGCGGCGACGCGACGGTGCCGAGATAGAACACGGTCCGCTCTAATTTTGCTCTAACTTTAAAGGTTTCTTCTTTCACATTGTTGCACCAACTTTCGAGAAAGTATTGGTGCGCGAGAAGCGTTTGCGAATGCCGTGGTACGTGATTTCGAAAGTTTGGAACGAGGGGAATCGAGAGACACTCGCGTGCGACGCGCGTCGTTAACTCTCCATTATCTCCAGTCCTTGAAACGGCGTGTATGTATGTGTTGACCATGTTTAATTCACGCCTAACTTAAACAAGAGAAAAGAAAAGAATCTTATAAGAGAACCGACGTTTTTATGGAAGAATTCTGGATACATAAACGGTAAATAGGTTGGAAAAAATACAGAAGTTGAGCCCAAAAACGTCAGTTTAAGAATAAATTTCAATAATAAAAATGGCATCTCTGTTACCGAGGGGAAGAAGAGGATTGTAATATGCCATCTGTTACAAATATAACAAACTTTTTCAAATATAAAAAATCAATATAATCTTTTGATGGTCTCCATTATGATGTGATACAATGATGACAATATTGTTATAATAAGTTGTCAGATAATGAAAAAATTTTGATATAAAAGATTAATAAAATATACAAATTAGATAAAGTCTTATTTGTAGTAATACTCTTTTTATCCTCTTTATATAAAAAATTCGTATATTAAAAAAAATATATAATAAAGTATGAAAAGGAAATGTAATTTTAAAAATATACAAAATAATTATTAAAAGTTGCTTTAAGACCTAGATTCAAATTAAATAGCTTGCCACGATCTCTTTCACGACGTTCAATTTAGAACGTATCGACCCAATTTTTTCTCAGACACTAATGAGCGGAGCGTTGATCAAACGTAATTTCTTCATTAGCAGTGGTGTCTTTTAGCCTGAAATAGGAAAAATGTCTACCCTGCATTGTCAGTTGACAGGTTCTATTCAGTCCATAGCATTATGAGCGATATTAAATTAATTTGTTATTTGTCTCCATTATTGTATCACGGGTTTTCTTTATTATGCTTATGATATATTTTATATTCAAAACATTTTATGCGCGTGAACTACTTTTCTGTTTCATTTAATTAGCTGTATTTACAGCTGTATAAACTTAGATTGTAAATTCATATTCTGTCACAAATATTTATTAAGAGAGTTTGGTTTTTGAGCGAACAAAAAAAGAAAACTATTTAATGCAGAAAATAAGATGTTAATTAAAATGCCAGTTTGATCAAAGAATATAAAGCCAAAAGACCTATTCTAAATAATACTCCTAAACAAGTATAATTTTGTTTAACTTATAATGAAAGATATTTCTTGAAAGATTTCCTGCGGTTTTGTAATCAATTAATATTATAAAAGGATACATACACAAGTAATTTCGATGCTTCGGTCTCTTGAAATTACAAAAGCGACGTTCTACCTAACATCGAAATCCCTTGATTCATTAACGCTAATTTTCCAATAGTTCTGAATATCGGCTAATAGTTATCGGTAGATTATTCCAGCCTTCATAAACAGGTCGTCGATTTACGAATGACGATTAAACACGACCAATCCCGTGAGTAATTATACACGATAGCCAGGTGGCACGCGCTCATTAGCAGTCGTGCAAACAATACAGGTGCAAACCGCGTTCTCGCCGAATGTGGTTTGAACATAACGACGTGTTGTCTTCCCGCGATGTGATTTCCGATCACGTTTTGGTGCGTCAACAGATACTATAGATACACGGCGAACGGCAATGAGATCGGCAGCAACCACAGAGCTAGGACGCGGGATAAAGAAAGGGATGGAATCGCGAGTTGTGCGGCAACGACAGTCATGAATAATGTAGTCGCTTCTCACGTTGGCAAAACGCTTTTTATTTTTCTGAACCTAAGGTAGCTATTTCGTACACGCTTGGTGAAAAGTGAGAAATAACACGGTCACAATAAGGGCGCGCAGGGCGACGTCGTGAGAATCGAGACACTACACAGGAACATGTGTATTAAACATTTCTTTTTCTGGAAACGGGATCTTATTTCTCACATACTAAAAGCACATTCTAAGGCATTTAAGATTACAGAATTGTTTGTATTTAAAATTACTATATATTTTCTACTTTAATATTTAATCGTTGATAAATTAAATATGTTAAAAAAATGATATAACAACGTAACTGTCATGTAATTTATAATATCATATTTTCCAAGTATCACATGCTAGAATATGATGAATTTTAGAAATATCTAAAAATATTACAATATTAAGAAAACTACCTACCTCTCTTGTGCATCCATACTCTATGAAAACTTAAAAAAATTTACATAATTACGTGAGATAGTTTGAAACTGCGTGACATATTAGAATAAACAGTTCGTGATATTATATGCTATGAAATAAGTTGTTCTATTTCCTGCAAAAGTAGATAACACGTATAAAGATTTATTTACAAATTCTCAAAATTCTGTAGAATCCCGTTCTCTATATATATGTATACTCTTTTATCACACATATATAATTTCATATATAGTAATAGATTTTCTTAATGTATATAAATTAAGGTGGTCCTTGCAATAAAGCGTACCAATATTTTGCATCTAATAATTATAATTTGACGTGTACATTTGTGAATCTACAAACCTATGGCGATTTGCGCTAGATGTTATAGGTTTGCGTGTATCCGTGGTGGATCTTCTAATCGTATGCATTAAATGTCACACCGTGCAAACGTCGTAACCGATTTAGTCATAACACGTAGCTCGTCTTGTTAAGGCCAGCTCAGAATGCTGGCCGCTCTCTCTCTCTCTCTCTTTTCTTCTCGGCCAGCTTGCGAAATGTTGGCGAGGAACTTACTCGCTTGGACCGTGGCAAGAGTGCGTTAGCTTTTCATGCAATTACGGAACGCGCATAAGGGTCGCTGCCTGCCTCGAAAGTGCGCCGTCGTAATTATGGTTTTGAGCTTTTCAATTATAACAACGGCGCCACCGCTGCTGCCGTAGTGCGCTCGTAAATGTTCTCTCTCACCCGTGTAATTCGCAAAATAATTAGCTCTTTCACTTCTTGAAAATCGCATTGTGTCCAACTCGGATATTTTCATTCGTCCCTTGCAGTACCTTCTAAAGTGACAATTGTTATTAAATCAGTTTAGGACACTGACTATATCATTTTATTTGGGTAACAAAAAAGCTGAATGCCTAATGCAAGAACGGAGGAAATATAGAATTTTATGAAAGCAACTGCCAAGTGTTCTTATAATAATTAATAAGAAAATATTACGAAAATAATTGAGAATATCAGCTTGAACGTGTATTTACCGTTTACTTTCGTATAATATTTTTTTTACGCGGAATTTATTCTTATCTAACTTACTATACAATATCTCGCAAAGGAAACTGGACAATTGTTTCATAATATTTGAATTTAAAAATCGGAGATAATAACGTCCAATACCTAAATCACGATGCGTCCAATAAAATGCGCATGTAACGGTATGCAAAAAGCTAGGCGAACGTTATGAATACTTACGGGTCGCCGCAATTTCCGTCCGTTCCTTTCACCGCGCGTTTTTCTGTTCGCGGGGCTTTCGCGACGGGATGAATCGGATTGTGTTTTGCGCGGGCTTATATGCGAGCAATTAAACGTACCTATTTCGCAGACGCGAAAAAATACGAATGCAAATAATAGCGAAGATATTTTGCGAAAGCGATGGAACGGCTCTGGTAAAATACTATTTCAGGTTCGCTAAAATTTACCATACATATTTTTATGGCAGACAAGTTAAAGAAAGTATTGACTTTTGCATTAAAATATCAACAGTTTAAAAACGTTATAAGTCATTAAGAATTTAAATAATATGATAATAAAAGAGAAGTTTCAAGAAAAACATTTAATTACTTTTATCTTTAAAAATTAACAATTAAAAATTGTGACGTGTGATGTGATAATAATTATAAAACTTTTATCTCATGGTTTGCAATATAAACGCATAAATTTTTCTTAAAACGTACATTAAAATTGAATGTAGGGAAAAGGGAAACATGAGAGAGCATGCTCATGTTTCCGTATTATGAAGTTGTTTGATTAACAAAAGTAACTGTCTGTTTAGTCAGGACGATTTAATAAAGAAACCACGATGACCCTTACGATGAGTGGACTTTCTTTTATTTCTCATTATTTAACGTAATTCATCCCGCCTTTCCCATCTCTCACGCAAGTCTTAGAATAGCTGACTATTTTCCCGGTAACTTCCGCTATTTTTCTCTTCTTTAAAGTACGCGCCGTTTTGCCGTCCTTAAAATTAAAATAAATTTACGAGCCGGCGAAGTTCGTTAAGAAGGAGATCCTCGTTATTTAGTAAATCTACTTGAAATTCTCGGATATGGCCCTCGCCGGTACAGTATAACTAAGAAAAAGTCGGAAGTGGTTTCCCGTTCGCTGTATAAAACGACTCGCTTAATCTTACATTACGAATGTTTCTTCGTTGAGGAAATCCAATGTCGTAAAAGGGCGTCCATCAAAATTCATAGCGTATAAATAGGCATCTTATTAATTTTACATAATATTATTTTTGATTGCATGCACTAAAAAAATTATGTGTGAAATGTACAAAATATACCCCCCCCCCCACACACACACACACACACGTGTCCTGCACATCTTGTAAATTTTTACAACAAGAATGTCCGTTTAATTAATCATTTTTTTACATTTTTAAATACAATCGCAAACGTATGACAGTATTTGTACGAATTAGTGTAACTTTTGTTTTGATTATATAACCTTTTGTTTTATCTCTTTTTAATTGGACGTACTGCATTCTTAATAACATAAAGAATGATGTTTGAAATGTTTGAATGGAAAATTTATTTGTATATACAGAAAAAAATTATAATTTTTTTAAAAAGACAAAAATAGAGAGCGTGCGATATATCATATTTGTTGTATTGTAGTAAGTATTTAATAAACAATAAAAAAAACTGGTCGTAACGGAGGCTATTTGCAATGTACTAAGAGATTCTCTTCCAAAGCCGGTTAAGAGAATCCGCCTAAGTCGGGACACCAAACTACACTGTAAGATACTCATAGAGAAGCACTTAAGAGTTCCGAACGATGTTATCATTCGCATTATATCATATTATATCGGTAGGGACCCCTCGTTCCCCCTAATTGTGTACGCGCTCCGACATGCCGCTTAATCGCTAGCAGACTTAGGGCGCTGCCCTAAATTATGCAGAATTAATTATCACAAGCAAATGAAGCTATCAACCGTTCATACCCGATCGCCTGAGGTGAAACAAATTGCAACGGGTAATTACCATTATTTTGCAATATCAAATGCCGTTAATATATTATATTAGAATAGATAATGTATACCTATTATTGAAACGTTTACCATTTTCGTGGGAATTATATTATTGCCTCTTGCACAGACTGCGGATTTTACTACAAAAGAGAAATGAGTTTTCACTTGAAAAAAATAATTCTTGCAATATCTCGAAAAATGGCAGCACACATGACAAAAATATTACAGCCATTAAACATGCTCCACTAAATAAACCAATCTCTCGTTTGAAACACTTCTTTTAAAGCGTTACTGTCAAAACGATATCAGTTTGTCGCGCTTTAACTATCTCATTAATATATCCAATCTATATAACAAATTACGACGAACTACAATGTAAACGTTCGGGGGAGCGGGCGGAGATCGCGCGTGTTCAGTATCTCATTTTGGCTTGGTTAATTTTGAATTTTCACAAAGCACAACGAGAGGCAGGCCCGACGAAACCGCCACTTTCGGTTGATAGACGAAAGTTTCGCCGGTATACGGTAAATCGATCGCACCGGCTGGCTCCAGCGATGGGCGGCGTCGCGCCGTTTATGGAACTCGCTGCGGCGCGATCCAAACTTTTTCCTCAATTAAGGAAGCGAGTTTCGGAGCTATAATTTCGTACTCTGCGTTTTACTACTTTTAATAAAATTAGCGACGCGCCGCCGCGGAAATCCTCTCGCGCTCGTACGATCGTTTCTTCTCCTTCCTTCCTTCTTCGTCATCCTTTTCTTACATAAGCCTTTTCGCCATCCTACCTTCTAATCAAATTAATTACAATAGCTCGAATAAAAATGTTACAATTATGCTATTATTCTCCGTCGCAGAGTCCGCACTTTAGAGACTCGAAGCGAGAGAATCGTACAGAAATAGCCATGAATTTCAAATTATACTGTGTAGAGTGATATCAAGTTAACTGATACCGTAACTTATCATGTTATCCGTTTATTATCTTATCAACCTTAGAGAAATTCTATTTCTTCACAAAATAGATAAATGTTTGTAGGTATAAAAGTTTTCAACAGTATGCCGTAATAGTACACGCGTTATAAAATTACAAAATTTTATATGATTTTATAAGATTGCGAAACTTTTTAAAAAAATATTATGGCTTTATTAAAAATAATAATAATAAATATATATTGGAGCAATTTGTAAACTTAAAATAAATTTTTCTTGAATTATTTTTAAATAATTATTGTTCTAAATTACACGTTCAATTTAATTACACAAATTGAAGCTATATAAATACGTAAAGAAATTATTATTTTATTGGACAAAAATCTGAAATCTATGATACGACTATTCCGTTACACAAAGATTCAAGATTTACTACGCTTTTGTCAACTAGTAGCTCAGTATAAAACATTCGAGTTCGATATCTCGTATTGTTTCCAGCTGTTGTTCAACAAAACTATATACGCATGTGCTTCTCTCATTTATCTGCGACAAGTGTCGCAACAGAAATGTCGAGGAGTATCGGTAAACAAATGTGCTCAAACATCGTTGGTCACGCGAATATCGATACGTTTGATTCAATTTCAACTTGACCCACGTCAAACGATTAAACTCTTTTAAAGTGGAAATAGTAATCGAGTTCCTCGTGCGCAATATACATTTTCTGCCGAATCTCACGGGCAAGTTACGTTTCATTACAGTTTTATTTGAACTTCCAAATTACTTTCAAATTGAACATATTCAATATTCTTCCATCAACAAAAATATAATATTTTATTTCAGCATTTATGATTGTATCATAAATATCGATTGCTGTATACAGGATACTGAAAGGGTTTTTATTTTTTTTATAAAGTATAAGTTTAGAAAAGGTAATTCCTTATCTACAATAAATATAAAAAACTTCTTTGAAGACATTTTTTATATCTGGGTATTTTTTAGTATTTTATATTTACATCTATATTTGTACAAAAGTAATGAAAATAGATTAATAAATAATAATGCGTAAAAATAGTCTTGTTTGTTTTGTCATAATGTTTTTATTATTATTATTTTTTTTAATACCGTAAAAGAACTAAAAATAATGTTGTATTGATAGGCTGATTAGTTAATCAGTTAATGGATTTATGAAACAGAATAACTGGTAAAGGAGCGTTTACACCGTTTTATTAATAGGTAATAGCTGATTACAAATTGAAGTACCGCTATTGGAATATCGGAACGTTTTGTCAAACCGTGTGAAATGTTCGACAGGGTGACACATTACGGGATTACACAGGACTGCATCATCCTCGGTATTACAGGAATTCTATTAACTCCCGCCATCTTCTCACGAATTCTTGCCAAACCGGGAATTTTCTATTTTTACCTAGTGGCTAACACTCGCGAATAATTTTCAATAAAGGGCGGTCTCTTAAAAATTACTACGGCGTTGAACGTTTTTGATGGGATAATACTTCCTCCTCTGTCAAAAAAAAACTCAAACAGTTTTGTGTAAAAATATAGCTTTCAATACATCAAATCTTTACATTCTGCATGTAAAGGTAATTTAATAAAATCAGTATGGCGTTTATTACAAAAATTATGGGAGTCTATATACATTTTTTAACCCTTAAATGCCACCCGGGGTCCAGCGGACCCCAGACCCTTTACAATGGTATATTTTCAAATGTTTCCCCCAAAAATGGAGCTCATGCTCCCATTGATGATAGTTGAGTGATTGACCTACCCGGTTGTACATTTAACAGTACTCAGTTTACTTAATTTTTTATACTATGTTGAAATTGAAATTTTAACAATATAAGCATTTTATTCTCTTTTCTAAGCCTTGAACAACATTGAAAATAATTTTCATAACTAAATATAAAAAAATCAATGAGTAAGGAGACATTTTTCATACTGGGGTCTTTTAGACCCCATGTGTCATTTACGAGATTCTCGAGAGGTGTGGCATTTAAGGGTTAAACATATATAAATGTACACCAATGCAATATGTTGTTTTAATAATACTTCTTAAAATAAAAGAACTATTTTCATAATATAAACAATTTAATAGCAATAATTAAATAAATTTTATTGATTAATAAAAATAGACATAAAAAATTATTAATGTATGGAAAAATTATTTATTGTATAAATTATGTATATAACAATATAGATAATAATTTTTTACAGTAATAGGAAATTATTTGACATAAAATCTTTATCGATTATAGCAAATCGATTACAAATTATTCATTGTCTCTGTGGAACTACTTAATCCATGAAAAAGAAGTCAATTCCTGACTGTATAATGCTATATACGATCGAAATACCAATAATTTCTGTCGAGAATTAAATTTTCTAACGAATAATTTTCGATCTTTTTTTTAATGGTGAAAATCTAAGAAACGCTAGCAGAAAAAGAAAGGTACATAACTTCCCAAGTAACTTTACGGCACAATCCTTGGAATACGTTCATCTGCATACCAAAATACACGGCTATTTAACTTAAATTGAAATTTCAGATCGCGACAGGGACGATAAAAATAATGGAATTTTTTCAGAAAACACTTTTATAAATTTTATTCTCATTATTCTGTTTCGTCTTGGAATAATCACGGAATCGTTCGTTCTTTCGAGTGTAATTTAATATGACTGATTCGTATCTTTCACTATTCATGGAAGACTTATAAGGAACAAGATCGTACCTCATGCTCGAGCTTTCATACGACCGCGAGCGTGATTAATTTTATGTAATTCCATTAGACACAGCGGTGAAGATTTTTGTCTCTAAAACAGTAGAAAGAAAGTTTCATCGCGGTCGGTTCTTGCTCCGCGTAGCATTTGTAGAGAACAATAAATTACGCTTGCATAAGGATGTCGGAGGGAGGACACGAGAGAGGGGACGTTAATCGGATTGTTAGCGGGAAAGAGAAAATCTTACAATACAACTTTGCGAATGAATATTCGCGACAAGCGGTTGACGACACGGCGAGTCATTAATAAATGTCCCGAGACGTCACCGCGTCGTTTTCTTGCAAATAAAGTGCTATTTGTTGCGCGCCGGATAATAGCCGCAAATAAATGCATCCTTCGTTGCACCCTGGTAATAAACGTCATCGAAATAAACGAACGCTTATATGCATGGCAAAAAGATATAATTTAGCCGTGGAGTATTAACATCTCACACCGCGCGCTCGGGCTGTATATCAATTAATTTAACAGTTAATGTTATTAGCACGTGAGCATAAAGTGATTATCAAGTAAATAAACACGCAATTATTTTCCTTTTGAAAAAGAATTTTTTGACTTGTTAAGACTAGATTTAACAAAACTTTACTTATCGAAGCCTTGTCTCATTTTTACTGTTTTATTTTTCAAATGTTCCATCGTTAAAAGTCAATTTTACTTGGTACTATCTCACATCGATTTAAATTCACATCTCGAACGATACACTATTAACATTAAATGTATGTAATTAAAAATAATAAAACATTCGAAATAAACAAACTTCAAAAGCGTTCGCAGCACCGAGGGGTTTAACAACCCGCGGTAATTCTTACTTTCTGCAGTTTAATTCTCTCATTAGATACGAGGGTCCAATGAGACGCTGAATTCGCGAATGCTCGTGGAGCGTTCCACTGAAGCGAGCTTGGCCGCGCGACAAAGGAGCGGAATATAAGAGCGAGCTCCGTGCCACGTTCTTCCGACGACGATGCGGTCTTGGGTCGTGTTAATCCTACGCGGGATTCTAACACGGGAGGAATTTGCATAGTCGTAGGATTTTTATCTGCACGAGGGGCCATCCACTCCGGTCTGGTTACGGGGTCGCGGCACCGACGCCCGCGAACTCTTACACCAGGTGGTCCCGTATCCGCCGGTCCGCGCCCATCCTCCTCTCTCTCTCTCTCCCTCTCTCTCGGATAACGGTTGGCGCTCCGGAAACAGGGCGCATCGATTTTTCATTAAGCTTCAGCTACGCGGACCGTCGCCTGCTTTGCATACGCGCGCTTACTCGTCGCAACGTCGAATTCCCGGATTCTCCCTTCCACGAGGCTCTCACGCTCGTGCGACCGCGCTGTTTCCGATTACGCGACGCGAAATCCCACGGCCCATTTCCGCGTCCGCGTCGGCCGTTCCGCCGGAAGCGACGAACGAGCCAGGCATCATCTGCGCACGTATTCGAGATTCGAGCCCGATCAAACCTGCGCGGAAATCATCGCGCATAAGCATTGTAACGGTCCTTGATCGTTATAAATACGAAATTGTGGTCAACATCAATTTTTGTATTGAAGCGTGGAACTTTCACGCGTTATGTAAGCCATGTAAGGACTTTCAAAGAACGTAGAAATGTTAAACGTCTTTAAATGTTACGGCTGAAAAAGACTCGGTGAAGTCGAAACGTATACCAATTTATATATTGTACATGCGAATTAATAAGTTAATTATTTAACAACTATTGCTGCTCGGTCATTGGCCCTTTCCATTTCCATTTGTAATACAATATTATTCCCTTATGACACAATTTACTTGCGTGGCGTAATCTGATTAGTTTAGAAGTATACAAAATAATCCTCTCAAGACGATATTTCTAAAGCTGTATACGCGATAAGAGGATTATGTAAAGCTGGTAGGGATCTGTTTGACCTCTGAAAGATATCAAGCTAGGGATTCAGGAAAAAAGGACGAATCGCGAGGATTTGCCGCGATATCGTTTGCGCCGTAGAGATATGCGTCAATCGTTTCCACGCATGTTCGTGCCAGTCAACGCGTAAACTGGAACGGATGGGCGGGGTTACGATGGAAACGAGGCAAATTTCGGGAAGCGAAATTTCCATTACCGCGATATCACCTCCGCGGATTCCCGGATTCCCGGATTTGATCCGCGATCGAGCGACGTGTCGAAAGTCGTTCGCGAATCTCATCGCGGACCGGGGGGGATCATAACGGTTGTGCTCGCAAAGTTGTAAAAACTTTCTCATCCCGGGCGAGTTTAACACTCAGACGATCCGCGGGTACGGGGGTCTTCAACTTTCTTACGATCGCGTGATGAAATTTCGATCCCGGGTGGCGTGGGAAACCGGCATCTAGGTAAGCAACTACCGACGTTCGGAGCGAACGATTGATATTTCGGATAGGATAGAAAGCTTGTTCCCCATTTTATTTCTTCCGATCGACAAATGCACTTTTTAAGACACATACGCGAAAGATATGCATGTTAGAACGGAACACAAAAGCTGTCCCGTAAACATATTTCTTTCGTGAATATCCGAGAACAACGTCTGAATAACTTTCCGTTTGGGTGATGTCTGTTTGGATGCGTGCGTCTGTGGGAATAGGAAGAGATTTTCCTCTAACATCCTGCTTAATTATGATCTTGTTACGCGTCGTGGAGAATTATCGGCTTAAGGCCGCGCAAAGTCACCCATGCGCCCTTACTAATCGCCGTCAAATATCTCAGCGCGTTACCGAGGGCACTTACATACGTGGTCTAGTATATCAGGATGAGCCCGGCCATAAATGCCGCGCGAAGTTTCTGCGCAAGTTTCCCTCGATTCAGTTATACAGACTTGTTCCCAATCGCACGACTTGTATTGTACACGATCCTTAGACACACCCGGTAATAGTCCTCCTGTCGCAAAGTCGCAGATAGGTTTACGCTATGTCGCTGAAATTACGACGCTGACCCGGCTTTGTATAGTAGCTAACAATAAGACGCACCCAATAAGTACACAATCGCCGAGTACACAATTGCGGTGTACAAAGCTAAAATACCGTTGCAAACGGCTTATGTAGCATAAATACATCTTAAGATGTTGCATTGCAAGTTAATGAAAATAATTACATATATAATGTTTCACATATAATCTTAATATCTTTTTTAATATATATATATATATATATATATATATATATATATATATATATATA